>NW_022610559.1:135000-198929 GCF_000309985.2 Brassica rapa
TCCAGCAGACTTGAAGCCCAAGTCCAAGCTAAATTACAAAAATGCCCTGACGAGTTTTTAAACTAGTTGATTATATACTGCCTAAGTGTTTTGACGGCAGAGAGAGTTTTTTGTTACAGTTTTACTTTGAGAGAGAGAGAGAGAGTTTTGGAGAGAAGATCACTTGTGATTGGAACTCCTTGTTTTCATTTCTTTTCATCTATACTATGAATTCCCATTTCTTCATTGTCATGAATTGCTTTGCTATGTCTGAGTAGTTCATTTATTAGATCCAGGGATCAGATAGGTTTGTGGGATTAGCCCCAAACTATAGATCTGCCTTGTTGTGATATTCATGATAGATTTGTATTCATTGCTTGTTTTAGCCTTGCTAACTAGAACATGATCATAGGATTGCATACTCAAGCACCCTTGTTATCCCATCCTGACATCTATCTATCATATTAGGACTGCTAGAGAGGGCTAACCGCCAATTTAGTATCTTAATAGGGCATATCGTACTCGCGCATAGGCCTGGCTAGAACCCGTCGATCGATGTCCTCAACTGACTATCGGTCGATGTAGGTAAAGGTGTATCGGTCGACGTCCCTATAGGACCATCGATCGAGACTCTTTCGTTGTCAACATACTAACCGTTGAGACACGTGATCTAGTTTGTTAACCAGTGAAACATGCGACAGCTGATCACTGAGTTAAGCGGTTGAGCTCTAACATATCATGCATGCAGCAAATAGGCATCTATAGATATTATAATCTCCAACACCTGAATAGTGGCCGTGCGTCTAATATCATTTCCAACCAAGTTACATTTACTATTTTCTTCGCTTGTTACTATTGCTATTTCATTTAAACATTTACAACTCTTAGAATTAATAAACACTAGATTTTATTGTTCCCTAGCTCCTTGTGGATTCGATCCCTAAGTACTACATCTGAACCTCTTTTGATGAGAGTAACACTCCTTACGGTAATTTGAGTGGTATCAAATTTGGCGCCGTTGCCGGGGAGGTTTGATCGCCATTAGATTTAGTTTTATTGATTCTTATTCTCTTCTCTACCCCCTTTTTATTGATTCTTATTCTCTTCTCTCGTGTCGCAGATACCCAACTCTGGGTTACCGCACGAGCATCCTATGGACCATCTAGAACGGTTCGAGGATTTAATCGCTGCTATTCGGATGGAAGGAGTCCCCAAAGATTACCTGCTGTGCAAGCTCTTCAGATACACGCTGAATGGAGAAGCGATGCACTGGCTTAGGCAGCTACCCACAGGATCCTTAACATCCTGGGCCGACATCAAGAATGCTTTCTTACGAAACTTCTTCGATTAGGCGCGCACTGAAGAAATTCGAAACAAAATTTCCACATTCTCGCAGGAGGTGGGAGAGTCCTTCAAAGATGCGTGGATTAGATTTAGGTTCTTCCAGTGAGACTGTCCACACCACGGATTTAACGAAGTGCAGCTGCTAACACCACGAGGGCCAAAATCACCCGAACAGTCCACGGGAAGGGCCAGCATGCTGAGTCCAAGGACCAGCGTGCTGAGTCCAAGGACCAGCGTGTTGAGTCCAAGGACCAGCGTGCTGAGTCCAAGGACCAGCGTGCTGATATGTGTACTGATGGACAGCCACGGACGTCCTGCGTGTGCACACGGACACACACGGACAGCCACAGACGTCCTGTGTGTTCTGGCGGACACCCACGGACGTCTTGTGTGTACTGAACAGACAGCCCACGTGGGCTAAAATAACCCGAACAGTCCATGGGAAGGGCCAGCACGCTGAGTCCAAGGACCAACATGCTGATATGTGTACTGATGGACAGCCACAGACGTCCTGTGTGTGCTGACGGACACACACGGACACACAGGGACATCCACGTACGTCTTGTGTGTGCTGGCGGACACCCACGGACGTCCTGTGTGTACTGAACAGACAGCCCATGTCGGCCAAAATCACCAGAACAGTCCACGGGA
Source organism: Brassica rapa (assembly GCF_000309985.2). Classification (NCBI taxonomy): domain Eukaryota; kingdom Viridiplantae; phylum Streptophyta; class Magnoliopsida; order Brassicales; family Brassicaceae; genus Brassica; species Brassica rapa. Next base: position 136,975 of record NW_022610559.1, read on the forward strand.
AGGGTCAGCGTGCTGAGACCAAGGACAACCGTGCTGATATGTCTACTGATGGACAGCCATGGACGTCCTGTGTGTGCTGACGGACACACACGGACACACACAGACAGCCATGGACGTCATGTGTGTGCTGACAGACACCCACGGACGTCCAGTGTGTACTGAACAGACAGTCCACGTGGGCCAAAATCACCCGAACAGTACACGGGAAGGGCCAGCGTGCTGAGTCCAAGGACCAGCGTGCTGATATGTGTACTGATGGACAGCCACAGACGTCCTGTGTATGCTGACGGACACACACGGACACACAAAGACACACACGGACAGCCACAGACGTCCTGTGTGTGCTGACGGACAGCCACGGACATCCTGTGTGTGCTGGCGGACACCCACGGACGTCATGTGTGTACTGAACAGACAGCCCACGTGGGCCAAAATCACCCAAACAGTCCACGGGAAGGGCCAGCATGCTGAGTCAAAGGACCGGCGTGCTGATATGTGTACTGATGGACAGCCACGGACGTCCTGTGTGTGCTGACAGACACACACGGACACACACGGACAGCCACCGACGTCTGTGGGTGTCCGCCGTCCTGTGTGTGCTGGCGGACACCCAAGGACGTCCTGTGTGTACTGAACAGACAGACCACATGGGCCAAAATCACCCGAACATTCCACGGGAATGGCTAGCGTGCTGAGTCCAAGGACCAGCGTGCTGATATGTGTAATGATGGACAGCCACAGACGTTCTATGTGTGCTGACGGACAGCCACAGACGTCCTGTGTGTGCTGATGGACACACACGGACATCCTGTGTGTGCTGACAAATACACCCGGACATCCTGTGTGTACTGAACAGACAGCCCACGTGGGCCAAAATCACTCAAACAGTCCACGGGAAGGGCCAGCGTGCTGAGTCCAAGGACCAGCGTGCTGATATGTGTACTGATGGACAGCCACGGACGTCATGTGTGTGCTGACGGACACACACGGACACACACGGACAGCCACGGACGTCCTGTGTGTGCTGGCAGACACCCACAGACGTCCTGTTTTTACTGAACTGATAGCCCACGTGGGCCAAAATTACCCGAACAGTCCACGGGAAGGGCCAGCATGTCGAATCCAAGGACCAACGTGCTGATATGTGTAGTGATGGACAGCCACGGACGTCCTGTGTGTGCTGACAGACACAAACACAAACACGGACACACACGGACAGCCACGGACGTCCTGTGTGTGCTGGCGGACACCCACGGATGTCCTGTGTGGACTGAACAGACAGCCCACGTGGGCCAAAATCACCCGAACAGTCCACGGGAGGGGTCAGCGTGCTGAGTCCAAGGACCAACGTGCTGATATGTCTACTGGTGGACAGCCACGGACGTCGTGTGTGTGCTGACGGACAAACACGGACAGCCACGGACGTCCTGTTTGTGCTGAAGGACACACACGGACGTCCTGTGGTTACTGACGGACACCACGGACGTCCTGTGTGTACTAAACAAACATCCCACGTGTGCCAAAATCACCCGAACAGTCCACGGGCAGGGCCAGCGTGCTGAGTCGAAGGACCAGCGTGCTGATATGTATACTGATGGACAACCACGGACGTCCTGTGTGTGTTGACGGACACACACGAACTGCCACAGACGTCCTGTGTGTGCTGACGGACAGCCACGGACGTCCTGTGTGTGCTGGCGGACACCTACGGACGTCCTGTATGTACTGAACAGACAGCCCACGTCAGCCAAAATCACTCAAACAGTCCACGGGATGGGCCAGCATGCTGAGTCCAAGGACCAGCGTGCTGATATGTGTACTGATGGACAGCTACAGACGTCATGTGTGTGGTGACGGACACACACGGTCAGCCACGGACGTCCTGTGTGTGCTTGCGGACACCCACAGACGTCATGTGTGTACTGAACAGACAGCCTACGTGGGCCAAAATCACCCGAACAGTCCACAGGAAGGGCCAGCGTGCTGAGTCCAAGGACCAGCATGCTGATATGTGTACTGATGGACAGCCGCGGACATCCTGTGTGCGCTGACGGACACACACGGACACACACAGACACACACAGACAGCCACAGACGTCCTGTGTGTGCTGACGGACAGCCACAGACGTCCTGTGTGTGCTGGTGGACACCCACGGATGTCCTGTGTGTACTGAACAGACAGCCCACGTGGGCCAAAATCACCCAAACAGTCCACGGGAAGGGCCAGCGTGCTGAGTCCAAGGACCGGCGTGATGATATGTGTACTGATGGACAGCCACAGACGTCCTGTGTGTGCTGACGGACAAACACAGACACACAGGGACAGCCACGGACATCCGTGGGTGTCCGCCGTTGTGGGAACCAAAATTTGCACTGTCGATTTCCGTTTAAATAAGGAAACTAGGAAAACCCTAATTTCCCAGAGGACTCGGATATCTGCTAATTACCACATGTCAAGCAATCAGAACACGAGAATAACAACGATAAGAATAAGAAATCGAAAAAAGAGACCAAAGTAGATCTTATTCCGAATCTGCGTATGAGCGTTTACAACAAGGTATAAGCCTGGGCTCGAGAGCTGTCGGAGAGATTCCTAGTTCTAGCAACCCTAAGACGGCTAAGCCTAATTGAGTCGCAGCTCGAAATAACAAAAACGGAAAATTGCCTAAATTGCTCTAAGTGCTAAGTTTGCTCTGAAAAATTCTCTCTTTATGCTCCTCGCCTAGGACTCCTTATATACTAGCTCCAAGGTTGGTTTACGCTTTTAATCTTCTGCCCTTAAGACGTCATAGCATAAAAATGAAGATATTTCATTTTTCCCGATCTTCACAATTATCTTCAAAACATCCGTATTTATCCGCGGAAACTTGACATTTATCCTCCCTTGTGGACCAAGCGTAAACCGTGCGGTGGTTTACGGGCTTTTGGTTAAGAAATCGTAGGATGGGCCTCGAGTCGTGTCTTAGGTCCCTATGGGCCGTCTTCCGACTCGATACGTTTCTTACGATTTCTTTCGATAAAGAACAAACTTTCCGTGGTTTTTAACTCGCAAAGTTTGATCGATAATTTTGAATAGCGGAAAACATAGACTGAGCTTGCTACGGTCTTCGGGAGATAGCATTTTAAGGTTTGACGAGAATGCATGGACTGGTGTCGTCTTGACGTTTCGGAAGAGCTCAGTCGCTATGCAGCGACCGAGCGGGACGAGCTCTCGGTCGAAAGAAAACAAAATATAGGTTCTATTATACGCGGATCCATAAATGATCCAATTACCATCCTTCTTTTTTGTTTTGTAGGAGTTAAAAAAATAATATGATGGTTCCGTTGCTTTATATATCATTTTTTTTATCTGTCTATAATTCAGCAATCCCAAAGTGTCTTTTTTTTTGTTTTTGTAAATAAGCTTCCGGTGTGAAAACAAAGTTTGTGACGTTGAGATGTGCCCGAATATGGAAAATATCATTTTAAATACCCCTTTCTTATCCCATACTACTCTTTCAATATATAATCTAATTTTTTTAATCTAAAAAATTTCATATCGAATTCGAAGTGCCATGCTATTATTACTTAACTAATTCATATTTCCGAGGGCGAAGGCATAGTATTTTTTCTTTAAAATAAAAAAACTCATTGGTGCCAAGCGTGAGGGAATGCTACACGTTTGGTAATTTCTCCTCCGACTAGGATAAAGGATGCTATTGAAGCGGCAAATCCCATGCATATTGTCTGTACATCGGGTCGCACGAGCGGGACGAGCGCTCGGTCGCTACGTAGCGACCGAGCTTGGCCGAGAGATCGGTCGCTACGTAGCGACCAAGCTTTGGCTCGGTCGCTACGTAGCGACCGAGCGGGTTGGATGCTCGGTCGCTACGTAGCGACCAAGATCGGCTCGGACTTGGTTGCTACGTAGCGACCGGACAGCGTGTATGTGCGGTAGCTACGCAATGATCGAGCTTGGTTCGTTTGCTTTGAATCTTCAAGGATACTTCTTCGTAAAAACTTCGTATTGGTTATTTTTTACGAAAATTATATCTTTCTTTTTACTACCTCTTTCGGAAATGTGATTTCTGAGGGTTTTCGGGTGATAATTCCGTCGTAACCGTTTTGACCCCAATAGTTAGCCCCCCAGCCCGTTAGGACCATGCATCGTAGGGTCCTAGCGTGCGGTTAGGCATGTTTGGCAAGTTAGGCGTGTTGGACGGAATTAATATCCGAAAGTCCGAGTTTGAATAGTAACTTCTCATGCCTATAAGAAGGGAGGTAACTTGTTTCTAGTTTTTCACTTCATTATCTTCTCAAAGTTTAAGAGTGAAAAGGTCCTTTCAATTTTCACTCTCTGGCATTGAGATTTTTCCTTTCCCTCCCTGTTGAGAATGTCTCAAGGGATTTCGGGAAACGCTCGGCCTACTATCTTCAATTGCGAAACTGTCTGTGACCAACGCGGTGAGGTTGTTCGAGAGATCGACTCCGCTGACCCTGCCGAGGCCGACGCACATTGGGTGGCTTTGTCCAACGTGGAAGAACCGCCTCCCGAGCCGTGGGTTCCCGTGAGGCCTTTTTCGGAAAGGGTCATCGGGAGACCGAGCAGGTGTACCCTCCCATTCCTTGGGACCGTACGCAGCTTCTGTCACGTTCCGGAAAACGTGGATTTTCGATTACCCCTCGAGGGGGAGAGGGCTGACGAACATCCCAAAGGCTTTTTTACTTTGTACGAGGAGCATCTGATGCGTGCTCGCCTATGGTTTCCCATACCGTCGGTTATAGTAGTGTTTCTGAACCTTTTGGAAGTTTCGATAAGTCAGATTTCTCCCCGCGGTATAAACCACCTTGTCGGGTTGCTAGTCTTGGGATACGAGCGAGGCATAAAGCTTACTGCTGAATATCTCGAAGCTTTCCTTACGATGTCTCGTGTTGGGGCCGATCGTCTGTATGGTTTTAGACCGCGTACTTTTATGGAGGTCCTGAAAGGATTCCCTCAGGGCGATCGTGGATGGAAGAGTTACTTTTTTTACGTTAGATTGGATCAAGCCTCGGTTGCCGTGGAGTGCCTTCCCTCGTTTAGGCGACTGTGGGGGGTAGGAGGTAACGTGTTGAATGATCACTCGTTATTTTCTTACCACCCACTTTTTTTTACTTTATATCTGAACTATGTCTATTTTGTAGTGCACAACCCCATTCCTCCTTTTCTGGAAGATCTGTGCGTCGTTCGAAACCTTCTCCGTGGTGGCCCGCTGCTTTGGGGTTACTTTTCTCCCGAGAGGGTCCGTGCTGCGGTCGAAACTCATCGATCTTGTTTCAGCTCGTCGATTGATGATGACATGGGGGTGTTTTTTGAAGATACTTCCTTGCCTGCTGTCTATGCCACTGGGCAGAGCAGTGGTCAAAGGCCGCCCGACGCTGAGGATGATGCAGAACCGACCGTTGAGGATCCCGTCTTTGGTGGGTGAGAAGGTAGCGATTGGACGGACTGATCCTTTGTGTCGATGGTTGAGTTGGATTATCGTTTATTTGTTTTCGGCCGAGTGTGGCCTTTTAAATTTGGATTTCGTTTAGGCCTAGATGGCTGTATTTGTATTTTCCGGGACTGGTCGTTGGTGGCTTTGAATCCCTTACCGCTTTACGCGGTTTATATATATGATGAATGTTTCATCTCGAATTTTCCTGAGTATGTTCGAAGTAAATATGAGTTGTCGTCTCATATTTAGTTCCGCTGAGACGTTCAATCTGTTGGTTCATTCGTGATTCTCGTAGAAAATTACTTATCTCTACGATTTTCGGGAACATTGAGATGTGAACAGAGAGACATGGTTTAGGATCTCGTATCTTTTGGATATCATGTCTTGAGATGTTTGAGACCAGAGCGTTGGGTTTAGGGCAAGACCTAGGTTTACTTTCGGTTGAGGTTTGTGCGGTGACTAGCCGGCTATCGTTTTTCCTGTTGCGATTTCTTCCTGACTCGCACCGATTTAAAGTCCGCGATAGGTTCTCGGCTTATATGACTTGTATGGTACGAATCGAGCATCTTCTTAGAGGCAATTTTTAAGCCAACTGGGAGTGCTAAACCAAAATTTCAGATTTTTGTTGTAGCGCGCTTTCGTCCTAGTGTTGGACGTTTTTGAAGATCAAAAGAGTGATCGAATTGCGTCTGTTTAAGACGGCTGGCGTGTTCGTCGGGGCCAATCGACGAACCGGGTGTAAGGTTTTTGTGGTCGCGTTCGGACAATTTGTTAGTATTATCTTCGAATTTAAACTTTGCGACGTCTCGCAGTTGTTTCGAGGATTATACGTGAATCTTTGTGTGTTTGAAAGATTATAATTTTACGATTTTGAGCCGTATGAGGCTGCAGACAAGAGTCTTAACATTTCCAGGTGTGTCCTGAAAGTTTTTGCGTTTAACCGAATCGTAAACGTTTTTGATAAAAATGAGCAACGTAGATTATAGTATTCATTTTTGAAGTTTCTAAAAACTCTATTACAATAACGAAGATTTTTCGAAGTGGGAGTATACGAGTATACGCACCCACTCCCCCTCCCCCTCGTTTTTAGAGAGGGGGATAGCTGAACTCGTCTTTTGACGAGCTGCCTATGTACCCCTTTCGAGGATCAAGCCATCTCGTAGTTTTGCTTCATGCCGCGAGTGTTTTTACTCGGCGGTAGACGTCGCGCTGTCCGCCTTGACTGTGTTGATCGTGGCTGGGTCAACGCTATTTTCCGGATGTTCCGGTTGAGTTGTAGCATGGGATTCGGACTCGTGTCGAGTTTCGGCGTCCGATGCGTTTGCGTTGGTAGACAATTTTAATTCGTCTTTTCTTGGGGCGTTTTTGGCTGAAGATGGATCTATCTTCGTGTGTTTGCCGTTTGCAGTTGCAGAAGTCGTGATTTGCCTTAACTTGTGCTCTGCGAGGAAGCATAGCCGCAACTGTTTTTGGCATCCCCAGATAGCCGCGACTTCGCTTGGGGTTGGGAATTTGAGACCCATGTGGTAGGTCGACGGAACTGCCTGCATGGCGTTGAGCCATGGGGTTCCCATGATCACGTTGTAGATAGCGGGATGATCGACTACCGCGAACTCGACGATTTTCGTGATCTCCTTGGCCATGACTGGCAACTGGATCGATCCAAGAGTCATCGATACTTCGCCTGAAAAACCCGTGAGCGGTTTTGGCGTCGGAATTACTTCTCCGAGTTTGATGCTCATCCGCTTGAGAGTGTCGCGAAATATTACGTTGACCGTGCTTCCCGTGTCGACGAGTATCCTTCCGACTTCTAAGTCTCGTATGACAAGATCTATGATGAGCGGATCGCAGTGAGGTTGATCGATGCTGCCGGCTTCCTCCTTTGTGAAGGTGATCGAGCAATTTTGGCCATCTCGGGGAGGAGACCATGTAGGCCAATTTGCACTCGACTCTGCCTTCCATTGGTAAGCCTTGATGGCCGACACAGTGTCGCCGCAGTATTGTGATCCTCCGATGATCATGTTGACTCTGCGACGATTGTTATCATTCCCCTTGTCGTCCGGCCTCCTACCGCGTTTATCCCCGGGTTGGTTTTGTTGAGGGGATTTTTCAGCGGGCGGATTTCTGTCCGTCTTTCGAGGGCGATCAGAGTCGAGGATGAGATCCTTGACGCTGGTCACTTCCGAGAGCTCTCCAGCGAGCATCTTCGCGGCCAGCCTTGCTCCCAAGACTTTGCAGTTGGTCGTGGAGTGTCCTCGGGACTGGTGGAGCTCGCAGAAGGTGTTTTCGTCGTACCCTTGATTGCGGGTCCACGTGTTGCCCATGGTTCGGCCTTGATCCGAATTGATCGCATAATTATGCGCCCCTTGGAGATCTTCCCCCTCGTGATGAACGTACTTGTCGTTACGAGAGTTCTTCTTTCTCCCCTTCGGATCCACGTTCTTCGAGGATGGTCTTGCCGCCTTATGTTTTTGCGATAAGACTTTAGTTTCTTCCTCGACTATGATGTAGTCCGTCGCTTTGTGGAGGGCGCCCTGGATCGTTCGCGGTTTGTCGAGACTTATCCACTTTCTGAATTTCGACTTGTACCAGAGCGTCTTTCTCAGCGCGTCGATGGCCACTTTGTCGCTTATCCCGCTGACCCTGGACATTATCAGCTTGAACCGACTGATAAACTCGCGGAGGGGTTCGTCTTCCCTCTGGGAGAGACTCCAGATATCAACATCGGAAGTTTCTCTGTCTATGAATACAAAGTATTGTTTGAGAAATTCCGATGCGAGCTGTCGGAAACTCCCGATGGTGTTGCGATGAAGGCGTGCGAACCACTCGAGCACCGCTCCTTCCAGATTTTTGACGAACAGGCGGCAGTAGCCGGCATCCTTTTCGCCGTCCTTCAGTTTAGCTCTTCCCATTGCGATGTGGAAAGCCTGAAGGTGCGCTTTTGGATCGGCCGTACCATCGTACTTTGGTACTTTGATTTTTCCCGGATCAGATACCCTCATATCCGAAATGCGACTGGTAAAAGGGGTCTTCCGAGCTCATTCCAGCAGTCGATCGATTTCGGGGGCAGCACTAGTAGCATGATGGATTTGAGACTTTACGGCCCTTACTTCCGCCGCAGGCTTGGTGATGTAGTCGCGAAGATCGCGGATATCCGATGTTTCGTCAGTAGATTTCCGAGCCTGTCGGCGTTTACTGCGAGTGAGCTCGGTTTGCCTTTCAGCCAGCTCCTCTGGTTCATTCCAATAGGCGATTTCCTCTTCTTCCGTCATTGGGTTTTCGAACGGGGAGCTTTCCCGAGTAGATCGGCTTCTGGTCCTTCTTGGATGTCTGTCGACGTCCTCGTCGGTGTCGTTGGAGACATCGCTAGGATCCAGGTCAATGCACTCGGGTTCGTTACCCTCCGAGTCCTTTGCAGGGGGCGGAGGACTTTCAGGGTTCCCCTTTTCGATGGGAGATTTCTCGCTAGGGTTTTGACCCGAAGGTCGTTCCCGAGCGACTCCAGATCTGTCGAGTGGGGTAGCGAAGTCGAGCTTCTTCCCGTGGATTTTGGTGGTTCCGCGGGGACGGATTGCTCCAGTCCTTTCCGTTAACGTTTCAACCTGTTTGGTCAAGGTACTCACGAGCTTATCCTGTTCTTCCGACCTTTTCTCATAGGTGGCGAACATCTTTTTAAACTCCTCGAGCGTCCCGGCGTTGGCTTGTGCGTTGGCCGCGGATACGTCCGCTGCTGGAGTGTGGAGATCGGTGCCGCTGCCTCCGTTAAGAGGAGTCTGCACGTTATCCGCGTCGTTAGTTGACATGTCTGATTGAGCGTGATGTGGCTTTTGCGGGTTAGATTGATCCGTACCCACCCTCCTTCTAGCGCTAAACTGTGGGAACCGAAATTTGCACTGTCGATTTCCGTTTAAATAAGGAAACTAGGAAAACCCTAATTTCCCAGAGGACCCGGATATCTGCTAATTACCACACGTCAAGCAATCAGAACACGAGAATAACAACGATAAGAATAAGAAATCGAAAAAAGAGAGCAAAGTAGATCTTATTCCGAATCTGCGTATGAGCGTTTACAACAAGGTATAAGCCTGGGCTCGAGAGCTGTCGGCGAGATTCCTAGTTTTAGCAACCCTAAGACGGCTAAACCTAATTGAGTCGCAGCTCGAAATAACAAAAACGGAAAATTGCCTAAATTGCTCTAAGTGCTAAGTTTGCTCTGAAAAGTTCTCTCTTTATGCTCCTCGCCTAGGACTCCTTATATACTAGCTCCAAGGTCGGTTTAAGCTTTTACTCTTCTGACCTTAATCCGTCATAGCATAAAAATGGAGATATTCCATTTTTCCCGATCTTCACAATTATCTTCAAAACTTCCGTATTTATCCGCGGAAACTTGACATTTATCCTCCATTGTGGACCAAGCGTAAACCGTGTGGTGGTTTACGGGCTTTTGGTTAAGAAATCGTAGGATGGGCCTCGAGTCGTGTCTTAGGTCCCAATGGGCCGTCTTCCGACTCGATACGTTTATTACGATTTCTTTCGATAAAGAACGAACTTTCCGCGGTTTTTAACTCGCAAAGTTTGATCGATAATTTTGAATAGCGGAAAACATAGACTGAGCTTGCTACGGTCTTCGGGAGATAGCATTTGAAGGTTTAACGAGAATGCATGGACTGGTGTCGTCTCGACGTTTCGGAAGAGCTAGGTCGCTATGCAGCGACCGAACTTTGGCTCGAGCCCGGTCGCTACGTAGCAACCGATCTTGGCTCGGGCTCGGTCGCTACGTAGCGACCGAGCTTGGCTCGGGCTCGGTCGCTACGTAGCGACCGAGCGGGACGAGCGCTCGGTCGCTACGTAGCGACCGAGCTTTGGCTCGAGGTCGGTCGCTACATAGCGACCGAGCGGGACGAGCGCTCGGTCGCTACGTAGCGACCAAGCTTTAGCTCGAGCTCGGTCACTACGTAGCGACCGAGCGGGACGAGCACTTGGTCGCTACATAGCGACCGAGCTTTGGCTCGAGCTCGGTCGCTATGTAGCGACCGAGCAGGACGAGCGCTCGGTCGCTACGTAGCAACCGAGCTTGGCCGAGCTCGGTCGCTACGTAGCGACCAAACGGGACGATCGCTCGGTCGCTACGTAGCGTGTATGTGCGGTAGATACGCAATGATCGAGCTTGGTTCGTTTGTTTTGAATCTTCAAGGATACTTCTTCGTAAAAACTTCGTATTGGTTATTTTTTACGAAAATTATTTCTTTCTTTTTACTAACTCTTTCGGAAATGTGATTTCCGAGGGTTTTCGGGTGATAATTCTGTCGTAACCGTTTTTGACCCTAACAGCCGTCCTGTGTGTGCTGGCGGACACCCACGGACGTCCTGTGTGTACTGAACAGACTGACCACATGGGCAAAAATCACCCGAACAGTCCACGGGAAGGGCCAGCGTGCTGAGTCCAAGGACCAGCATGCTGATATGTGTACTGATGGACAGCCACAGACGTTCTGTGTGTGCTGACGGACAGCCACGGACGTCCTGTGTGTGCTGACGGACACACACGAACGTCCTGTGTGTGCTGAGAAACACACACGGACGTCCTGTGTGTACTGAACAGACAGCCCACGTGGGCCAAAATCACTCGAACAGTCCATGGGAAGGGCCAGCGTGCTGAGTCCAAGGACCAGCGTGCTGATATGTGTACTGATGGACAGCCACGGACGTCATGTGTGTGCTGACGGACACACACAGACAGCCACGGACGTCCGGTGAGTGCTGACAGACACCCACGGACGTCCTGTGTGTACTGAACAGACAGCCCACGTGGGCCAAAATCACCCAAACAGTCCACAGGAAGGGCCAGCGTGCTGAGTCCAAGGACCAACGTGCTGATATGTGTACTGATGGACAGCCACGGACGTCCTGTGTGTGCTGACGGACACAAACGGACACACACGGACACACACGGACAGCCACGGACGTCCTGTGTGTGCTGGCGGACACCCACGGACGTCCTGTGTGGACTTAACAGACAGCCCACGTGGGCCAAAATCACCCGAACAGTCCACGGGAAGGGTCAGCATGCTGAGTCCAAGGACCAACGTGCTGATATGTCTACTGATGGACAGCCACAGACGTCCTGTGTGTGCTGACGGACGCAGACTGACAGACACTGACACACACGGACAGCCACGGACATCCTGTATGTGCTGGCGGACACCCACGGTGTAATAACCCTCATGAGCCAATAAATTTTTGGTCGAGAAAAATCCCGCTCGACCAGTTTTTAGTTGGTTCAACAAGGATTAATAAAAATAAAAATCGACCCGGTAGATTAATCTCTCGAATGGACTGTCTTGTGATTGAAAGACATTCACTTGATAGTTTGGTCGAGTCTTAAATATTTTGGTCGAATTTTTATTAAGCTGGAAGAGATTTTCCGAGAACAAGACGAGAGCCAAAGACAAGGAATATTTGGTTAAAAAGTGATTTAAAATTACTGACCAACTTCTGAGATAATTTTAGAACTAAGTTATGTCCTTCACCAGCCTGGTTGTGCAGTTATTCAGTCTTAGACCTGCTAAGCGTCAAGCCACTGCTGGTAGGGCTTACGCTTTAGAGTTACCAGGACCATCAGGAGCAACACATAGTTTTGTAGCTCCCGAAGTAGCATCCCGACTCAATGGAGAATTCACTAAGGTGAATTTATCCATTCCCGTTCTAACTCCCGGAGATCATGTTCTTGAAACTGAAGGTTGTATTCTAACAGTTCCAATCATTATCCAAGATATGGTTTTTCCGGCTGATTTGTTAGTTCTCCCCTTAGAGAGGTACGAGGTAATCTTAGGGATGGATTGGCTGTCAAGTTACCGAGCTCACCTGGATTGTGGTCGAGGGAAGATTGTTTTTGAGAGAGATACCCAACCCTCTTTAGCTTACCATGGCATAGTACCAAGTGATGGAGCGTCACTAGTGTCAGCATTGAGAATTGAAAACCTTTTGGAGAAGGGTGAAGAAGTATACTTAGTGACCTTAGTTGCTGGACCAGTAGAAGACGAGAAAGAGCAGAACATGGAAGAAATACCAGTAGTCAAATAATATGAGGACGTGTTTAAGGCATTAGAGGGATTGCCGCCATCTAGGAGTAACCCCTTTAGTATAACCTTAGAACCCGGATCAGCTGCAATAGCAAAGGCACCATACCGAATGGCACCAGCAGAACTCGCTGAGTTGAAGCAGCAGTTAGCTGATTTGTTAGACAAAGGTTTCATACGTCCTAGTTCATCACCATGGGGAGCACCCGTGCTATTTGTAAAGAAGAAAGACGGAAGCATCCGGTTATGTATTGATTATCGTGGAATCAATAACGTAACCATAAAAGACAAGTACCCACTCCCAAGAATTGATGAGCTATTAGACCAGTTACAAGGTGCAAGCTGGTTTTCGAAGATTGATTTAGCTTCAGGTTATCATCAGATTCCGATTTTCGAAACCGATATCATGAAGACCGCCTTTAGAACCCGCTATGAACACTTTGAGTTCGTAGTAATGCCTTTGGTCTTACAAATGCCCCGGCTGCATTTATGCGACTGATGAATGAAGTATTTTGGGATTACCTGGATGAGTTTGTTATCATATTCATTGACGACATCCTCATATATTCCCGAAGTGCAGAAGAACACGAAAGGGATCTGCGACTAGTTTTGGAGCGTCTCCGAGATCAAAAGCTTTTTGCTAAGCTTAGTAAATGTCGTTTCTGGAAAAGAGAAGTTGGCTTCTTAGGACATCGAGTGTCAGAAGAAGGAGTTGCCGTCGATCCAGAAAAGATAGCTGCTATTAAGGAATGGCCGCATCCGACTTCTGTTACCGAGATTCGAAGTTTTCTTGGATTGGCCGGCTATTACAGAAAGTTTGTCCCAGGATTTGCAAGCGTATCAAAGCCTTTGACTCGTCTTACCGGTAAAGGGATTGCTTATGAATGGAGTATAGAATCCGAGAAAGCATTCGAAAAGTTAAAAGAAGCTTTGACGACTGCACCTATCTTAGCATTGCCTAAGCCTAACCAACCATACACTGTGTATACGGATGCATCTCATGTTGGTTTAGGTTGTGTGCTGATGCAAGACGATAAGGTAATCGCCTATGCATCTAGGCAACTAAGAAAGCATGAAGCGAATTATCTGACACATGACCTAGAGATGGCTGCAGTAGTATTTGCCCTTCGGATTTGGCGATCAAATTTGTATGGTGAGAAGATCCAAGTGTTCACGGACCATAAAAGCCTTAAGTATATTTTCACTCAACCTGATCTGAACCTAAGGCAAAGACGATGGATGGAGTTCGTAGCTGATTACGACATGCAGATCCTATACCATCCAGGAAAAGCCAACGTTGTTGCAGATGCGTTAAGCAGAAGGAAAGTTGATGTAGATATTGAAAAAGAACTCCAGAACCTGGAAGCGGAATTCATGATGATTAGTTTGGCTGCCTTAGAAGGAGAGGAAAGAGAACCTCTAGGACTACAAGCAGTAAGCCAAGCTGGTTTACTTTCTCGTATCCGAGAATATCAAATGAGAGATGTGAACCTGAAGAAGATACGAGAGCAGTTGAATGAAGGAAACTTCGGAGGATATCAAGTTGCAAGTGATGCAACTTTGTTACTCAATGGTCGAGTAACTGTTCCGAAAGGAGAAGGACTTCAAGAGGAGATTCTAAGGACTGCACTCCATTCTCTCTTAAGCATTCATCCCGGGAGCACAAAGATGTATCGAGATATCAGAAGATATTACCACTGGCCAGGGATGAAGAGAGATGTTGCCATATGGGTTTCCCAGTGTCAGAGTTGCCAGCGGATAAAAGCTTAACACCAAGTCCCAGGTGGCTTACTTCAAAGCTTACCTATCCCTGAATGGAAATGGGATGCAGTAGCGATGGACTTTATTTCTGGTTTACCTCGAGCACCCGGCCGTGGGAATGATGCAGTTTGGGTGATTGTCGATCGTCTCACCAAATCTGCTCATTTCCTACCGATGAAACTTACAGAAAAAGTTGAGACGTTAGAAGAGCTGTATTTGGAGGAAATAGTAAAGCTTCATGGGGTACCAGCAAATATAGTTTCAGACCGAGACCCACGCTTTACAGCTGAATTTTGGCGAGCCTTTCAACAAGCCTTGGGAACTGATTTGCATATGAGTACAGCGTTTCATCCAGAAATCGATGGCCAAACCAAAAGAACCATTAGAACTCTGGAAGATCTGTTAAGGTTGTGTATCCTAGACTGGAATGGTCCGTGGGAAATTTTTTGCCGCTGATAGAATTCTCCTACAACAATAGCTACCACTCTAGTATTGGTATGTCACCATATGAAGCATTGTATGGTCGACCTTGTAGAACGCCAGTATGTTGGGCAGAAGTTGGTGAGAGAAGAATTCTTGGTCCAGAAATAGTAAATGAGGCTGCAGAGAAAGTAAGGATAATTCAAGCCAATATGAAGAAGGCTCAAGACCGACAAAAGAAGTATGCAGACCGCGGTAGAAGAGAAGTCATTTTTGCAGTAAATGATTTAGTCTTCTTGAAAGTAGCTGCACAAAGAGGAAAGGATCGATTTGGAAAAATTGGGAAGCTAGCTACTCGTTACATTGGGCCGTACCGAATTGTCGCCAGAGTTGAAGAAGTAGCCTATAGACTAGAACTTCCACACGATATGCCTATGCATCCGGTATTTCATGTGTCGATGCTGCATAAGCATATACCATATCCAAATATGGTCGAGCCGCAGCTACCAGAGAACTTGCAACCTAACCTCACTTATCCTGAAGGTCCTTTGCGAATAGGCGAGCGTCGTATTAAGAAATTGAAAAATAGGGAAATTTTGCAAGTTCAAGTATTTTGGGGAAAGCGACAGAGAGTTGTTATATCATGGGAGGATGAAGATAAGTTCCGAGTTGATTATCCAGAACTCTTCTCAGATACCCCAGTCGTCCAGTAAAAGGTGTACACTTGTATTTTGAGAATTCGGGGACGAATTCTTTTAAGGGGGGGAAGAGTGTAATAACCCTCATAAGCCAATAAATTTTTGGTCGAGAAAAATCCCGCTCGACCAGTTTTTAATTGGTTCAACAAGGATTAAGAAAAATAAAAATCGACCCGGTAGATTAGTTTTCACTTGATAGTTTGGTCGATTCTTAAATATTTTGGTCGAATTTTTATTAAGCTGGAAGATATTTTCCGAGAACAAGACGAGAGCCAAAGACAAGGAATATTTGGTTGAAAAATTATTTAAAATTATTTACCAACTTCTGAATTAATTTTAGAACTAAGTTATGTCCTTCACCAGCCTGGTTGTGCAGTTATTCAGTCTTAGACTTGCACCTGCCTGCTTGCCTAGCTTCTTCAGTAACTGGCACATGATAATCACAAGCTGCCTGCTTGCCTTGTTTCTTAGATTGTCATGTGAGAAGCACATGAAAGGGCTGGAGTTTCTTCAGGTTAAGGAAAGGACAGCAGCTTGTGCTGAGAGTGCTGAAGCAGCTTGCCAGCTGTCCCCACTCAGCTTAGCTTTGTCCTGAGTGAAACCCTCACCTGAAGCAAGCTCACCTCATATTTAACCCCTCTCCAGCTGCTTCCCACGTTCAGAACCCTGCAGAAAAACCTAGAGAATTTCAGAGAGAAAGAGAGAAAGAAGAACAGAAAAATCAGTGAGAAAAATCAAGAAAATAAATCAAGAAAAAAAATTGGTAGTGACCTAATCTTCAACCTTAGCTCAGTTTGTTACCTTGAGAAATATCAAAGGTGAGATTTTTAAATAAAACCCTAGACCTAGTTGAGTTCAGATCATGATCAGACCTTGATCTTTCTCTTTGATCAGTCCAGCCACAAGCTTACCTTGGAGAAGAGGATCAGCTGAGGCCATCTAGTCCTTTGGTTCGTCTTGGTAAGCTTTGGTCTCCTTGCCTCAGTCAGTATCTGATCAGAACAGTTGATGTTTAGTTTGGGTCTTGGTCGGATCAGTTGTATAAGTTCTGATACAGTTCAGTTCTTGTTAATTTCGGTTTGAATCAACCTCTTAGAAACACCAGCTATGATGTTCTGATCTAGCTTTGATTAAACCAATTTGAACTCAAGTCTGATCTTGTCCTGAACTTTGGTAGAATGACTAGAACCAATCTGAACTGGTATAGTTTGAGTCGAACCAAGCTTGAACTGATCTGATCTAAGGTGTTAAAGTATGAACCAAACTGATCTTGTAGTCATTCACTTCTGTTTCAGGTCAGAGGTGGAGTAAGGCTTTAGGTATCCAACCAGTTCCAAGACTAATCTCTTAGGTGAGTCTAGACAGAAGATGAATGTGTACATGATTGAGATAGTAGTATCTCAATTAGATAGTAAAGTCCTTGAATCCTTTAAGAAGTGTATGGTGTTTACTTAGTGTAAACACTTACACTTAAAGACTAATCAAAAGGTTAAAGTGAGGTTAATCATAATCATAGTATTTGTTCTCAATTACTAATCTTAATTATGAAATAATCATGGTTTTGATTATGGATTAATTTGGTTGAATTAAGAATTAATCTGGTTTAATTTAGAATTAATCTGAGATTAATTAAGGAGTAATCATGATTAATTAAGTATTAATCTTGCATTAATTAAAGATTAATATGAGATTAATTAAGGAGTAAATTATGATCAATTAAGGATTAATTATGTATTAATTTGAAATAATTATGGAAGTAAAATCATGTGAAGTCTTGTTATATTCACTATCCCTAAAGCCTCCGCATTACCGTGACTTGGTCCTGCGAACGGAACAAGGTCATGAAGACACGATGATGGGGTAGCTCCCTGGAGACTGTGTACTGCATGACGATGCAGTGTCGGATTGTTCATACCGGACATTCGACAATGATGGTGATGCTAACTCACTAGTCTCGGTTCGCCTTAGTGGTTTCTCGGGTCTAGTTTATATATTGTATTATATGATTATGGTAACGGGCGGGTGTTGTGGAAGTGATGTTTAAAAATAAGAATTCACAATGATGATCGATATTAAAGTATAGTACTAGTACTTGCATGATCATGTATATGCATTTGATAATTGCTTGATTTATTATTGATTGTGTTGTGATTCTAGATTCACTGAGTAAACTAGTTGCTCATGACTCATTTGTGTGTGCATGTAACCCTTAGGCGGGAGACACTTAAATCTTTTGGACAGAAGGATCGGCCAACCAGCGGTACTATTTTGTTGTCCTTGCAATGTACGTTTTGATGTATATTTACTTAAAACGTTGTTGGGCGATAGGTCGTAGGGTAAACTATAACAGTTTGTAAGATGTTTAAAGTAGCTAAATAATGTATAAAAGATGTTTATAAATCACGAGTTCTCATATGATATTAGTCCTTGTCCGGGATGAACTAACTATCGAATATTGCTTTATCGGGTTGAAAAGCCTAGAGTAATATCCGATAGGAGTGTCTGTGTTCTTTGGTTGTTGGTCTAAAGTGAACATCGACCATGTCATTTCCGGTTATCTACGATCAGGGGTGTCACACACGGACGTCCTGTGTGTTCTGAACAGACAGCTAACGTGGGCCAAAATCACCCGAACAGTCCACGGGAAGGGTCAGCGTGCTGAGTCCAAGGACCAACGTGCTGATATGTCTACTGATGGACAGCCACGGACGTCCTGTGTGTGCTGACAGACACACACAGATGTCCTGTGGTTGCTGACGGACACCCACATACGTCCTGTGTGTGCTGACGGACAGCCACAGACGTCCTGTATGTACTGAACAGACAGCCCACATGGGCCAAAATCACCCAAACAGTCCACGGGAAGGGCCAGCGTGCTGAGTCCAAGGACCAGTATGCTGATATGTGTACTGATGGAGAGCCACAGACGTCCTGTGTGTGCTGACGGACACACACGGACACACACGGACACACACGGACAGCCATGGACGTCCTGTGTGTGCTGACGGACAGCCACAGACAGCCACAGACGTCATGTGTGTGCTGGCGGACACCCACGGACGTCCTGTGTGTACTGAACAGACAGCCCACGTGGGCCAAAATCACCCGAACAGTCCACGGGAAGGGTCAGCGCGCTGAGTCCAAGGACAAGCGTGCTGATATGTGTACTGATGCACAACCACGGACGTCCTGTGTGTGCTGACGGACACACACGGACGTCCTAAGTGTGCTGACGGACAGCCATGGATAGGCACACGGACATCCTGTGTGGGCTGTCGGACAGCCACGGACGTCCTGTGTGTTCTGACGGACACACACGGACAGCCACAGACATCCTGTGTGTGCTGGCGGACACCCACGGACATCCTGTGTTTACTGAACAGACAGCCCACGTGGGCCAAAATTACCCGAACAGTCCACGGGAAGGGCCAGTGTGCTGAGTCCAAGGACCAGCGTGCTGATATGTATACTTATGGACAGCCACAGACGTCCTCTGTGTGCTGACGGACACACACGGACAGCCACGGACTTCCTGTGTGTGCTGATGGACAGCCACGGACGTCCTGTGTGTGCTGGCGGACACCCACAGTCGTCCTGTGTGTACTGAACAGACAGCCCACGTGGACCAAAATCACCCAAACAGTCCACCGGAAGGGCCAGCGTGTTTAGTCCACGAACAAGCGTGCTGATATGTGTACTGATGGACAGCCACGGACGTCATGTGTGTGCTGACGGACACACACGGACACACACGGAAAGCCACGGACGTCCTGTGTGTGCTGACAGACAGCCATAGATAGCCACAGATGTCATGTGTGTGCTGGCGGACACCCACGGACATCCTGTGTTTACTGAACAGACAGCCCACCTGGGCTAAAATCACCCGAACAGTCCACGGGAAGGGCCAGCGTGCTGAATCCAAGGACCAGCGTTCTGATATGTGTACTGATGGACAGCCACGGACGTCCTGTGTGTGCTGACGGACACACACGGACACACACGGACAGCCACAGACTTCGTGTGTGTGCTGACGGACAGCCACGGACGTCCTGTGTGTGTTGATGGACACCCACAGATGTCCTGTGTGTACTGAACAGATAGCCCACATGGGCCAAAATACCCGAACAGTCCACGGGAAGGGCCAGCGTGCTGAGTCCAAGGACCAGCGTGCTGATATGTGTACTGATGGACATCCACGAATGTCCTGTGTGTACTGACGGACACACACGGACAGCCATGGACAGCCACCGACGTCCTGTGTGTGCTGACGGACACACACAGACACACACGGACAGCCACAGACAGCCACAGACAGCCACAGACGTCATGTGTGTGCTGGCGGACACCCACAGACGTCCTGTGTGTACTGAACAGACAGCCCACGTGGGCCAAAATCACCCGAACAGTCCACGGGAAGGGCCAGCGTGCTGAGTCTAAGTACCATCGTGCTGATATGTGTATTGATGGACAGCCAAGGACGTTCTGTGTGTGCTTACTGTTGGGGTCAAAAACGGTTACGACAAATTTAACATTAAAAACGTCCGAGGAAGAAAATAAGAATTCCTCCGAAGAGTACTTTTCGAAATAGATTCTTCCTTACGAAAAAGCTTTACGGAAGAAAGAATCGAGATGTCCGACGGTTTATGTCATGTCCCCGATCCTAGATAGGATCGGCCGGACGGGCCATGGTGCGGGGAGACGCACCAGTCAGGTCATTAGACCTTGAGACAAGCGTATCATGGCCCTGAATGAAGGTTAAGGGCATCAGTCACCTGAGACTTAACCAGGATACGATGGAAACAAGGGTAAAGGAGCTGGGTGAGTGTTTAGGCAGCTGGACGAGTGTTGGTTTGAGTTCAATTAGCTCGGTTCAGCTGGTATTCAGTTCACCATGATCTGTTCAGCTCACAGGAGCTGGTGGGCTAGCTCAATCAGCTGGGAACAGCTGGAGCTCAGCTCAATCCAGTGAACGGTGCGTTCTGGTTCGGATCAGTGTGGGCGAGTCCGGGAAGGTTACTGGGCGAGCCGATGGTCCGGGTGCAGGACGGTTCGACCAAATGGGTCTTAGGCTTGGGACAGGGAGCGGGCAAGCTCCCAGAGTGTGAGCTGAGGCTCAGTGATCGATTTGCCAAAGGAAGAAAAGGGGAGAAACCGCCAAGGGGCGGTTATGGGACGGTTATGGGATGGTTTTGGGAAGAAGGGATGGGATTTTGGTAACTGTTCACCCAGGCGGTTGGGGACAGTTTAAATCGTCCTCTCTCTCTCATTTCTGATCATTTCTGGTCGGTTTTTACTCATTCCACACAGAGAGAAACACAGAGAAAATTCAAGAGAGAAAGAGAGACAGAAACTTTGGATCGGCCGATTTGATCCAAGAGATTGTTCTTGAGTGTTCCTGGTGTGTTTGGGCGTGTGATCAAGAGGATGGATTTGAGGCAGAAAGACAAGGAGAAGGCAAAGGAGAAAGAGAAGGAAGTCGCCCCTGGAGACCGAACTCCTAAGGTGAGAGGTGTGGCCAAGAGTAACCGGACAAGGCCGCGGATGATGGCCGTGTGAGCCTGGCCGGTTTGGATCGATTGGCCACTCCTTACTCTGACTTCTTCTACTATGTTTCTTCATATATGTTGTGCTATGGAATGTTTTATGATGTTACAGGAAAGGATTCATTGATTCTAAGGCCTTGGCCTGATCAAATTCCCATGAAAGTCCCTTGTTCTTGTGTGGGCTGTTCATGGCCGAGATCACTATGATCTGAGCCGATTCTTTTGAATCTGATTATGGGAATATTTTTCTTCTGAATTATCATGAGTTTTCATGAATTTTATTTGGTATTTGGAACTCTTTTTAGAGGGGTCAGATTTGACATTTTTGATGATTGTTCTTGACTAGATTGGATCCGACCATGCAATGTGATTTGATTCTTGTTTTGTAATCTAACCTTGTGATTGTGTGTTTGTTTGTGTTGGATCCAGGACCAGAAATGGACCGTGGTAAGGGAAAAGCACCATGAGGACCGCGGTCATGGGAAGATGTGTGGTGATTGGGTTGATTCTGAAAATTGTGTGATTATTGTAGCCTATTGTGCAACTTGTGAACTTATGCGATTCTAGTGTGTAATCTATTTATTAGGATGATGAATGATGTATGAACCTTGGTTAATTTCTATGAAATATCTATTTGCATTAGTTGTTGCTTGATTGTTTAAGTGTGAATGTTGGAACCTCAAAACTCTGAAAAAGACTTAGAATTATTTAACACTTGAACTTGAATATGAAAGATGGAATTGGTTGCATTGTTTGGTGAGGCCGCGGTCTGGTTGGATTGAGGAATCCAGGATCGGGTCTTACAAGTTAGTATCAGAGCATTCTTGATTCTAGGATTTGTTGGGTTATTGGTTCACCACACACTTGGCCGTTTGGACTCATGGTGAGATAGTTGGGTTCTAAGTAATCTTTTCTACTGATTAACTTAGGAGTGATTGAGGTTTGTGTGTTCAGTTATGGACTAACCTTTTGTTTGTGTTTGTAACTCGTAAGGGTACAAGAAGGTATAAATCTCGGAAAGGAAAGGAGGCAACTGGGGCGTCTGGAGCAGTGGGGCAGGATGGTGCTGAACAGAACGGAGTGTTACCAGCTGGAACCATTCCAACCACAGTGCTACCGGCTCTGGTGGAGCAGGTGGACAATGCCACCGGACTTCCAGTGGGTCCAACTCTTCCTACTGAGGTTAATGATACTAATGTGGACGAGCAACAAGAGCAAGTCCATGGAGACGATACTGGGTCGTCCAACGTTGGTGCTGGGAGTGGCCAGAATGTTGATGCAAACAATGTTTGGGTCACTGGTGCCGAGGAGGTCATTGAGCCGACCATAAGGGGCTTGGTGGAGGCTATGCAGGTCATGGGAGCTCAGATAGCCTCCTTGACACAGGCGTTCACACCATTGGTGAACTCGTCCGTGGGACAGGCTAATCCCCTGGTTCGGGTTGCTGCTGGAGTGACTGATGTTGGTGCTGGCCGTGTGGCTGAGGTGATTGAGATAGACCCACCGGTCAGGCCAGTGCATGGTATGGACTACCTGAAGGTGCTGGAGCATATCTCAAGTTGGGAACCAAACACTTTGCTGGAAGTGTTGATCCTATGGAGGCGGACGAGTGGAGAACCAGGTTGGTTCGGAACTTCAAGTCCACACGTTGTCCTGAGGACTACCAGAAGGACATAGCAGTACACTTCCTGGAGGGAGATGCACATAACTGGTGGTTAGCTTTGGACAAGCGTACCAATGGCACCATTGAGCATTTTGCTGACTTTGAGGTTGAGTTCAACCATAAGTACTTTCCTGCTGAGGCGTGGGATCGTTTGGAGTCCAAGTTCCTGGACTTGACTCAGGGACGGAGGACTGTTCGTGAGTATGAAGAAGAGTTCAACCGACTCAGAAGGTATGTGGGAAGAGAACTGGAGGATGAGAAGGTTCAAGTCCGAAGGTTCATCCGAGGCCTAAGGGTGGAACTTCGAACCTACTGTTCTGTTTGTAAGTTCCACACGGTTTCTGAGTTGGTTGAGAGGATGGCCTTGCTGGAGACCAACCTCACCGAGGAGGGTAAGCAGAAGCTGAAGAGTGTGGTGGTATCGTCGGGTCAGAGTGGTGACAAGAAGAGGAAGAGGGACTCGACCGAGGAGGGTAAAACCTCAAGTGGTAGGTCAGAGTGCCCTAAGTGTGGACGATACCACGGTGGAGAGTGCTGGAAGGCCATGGGTGCCTGCACTCGATGTGGTAAGATGGATCACTCAGCCAAGGATTGTCCAAGTCCGTTGGGTGAGTCCAGGACCTGTCACCACTGCGGCCAGAAGGGCCACTACCGCAGGGACTGCCCTAAGTTGCAAGGCAACCAAAGTAAGGGACGTGGGGAGGCTAGCAGGCCAGTCCAGGGACGAGGCCAGACCTCAACACCTCGTGTGTATGATCTATCCAAGGATGTGGATGGGGCTCGGCCTTTCCAAGCGATCACTGGTAACACTCAAGACTACTACTTTTACAATTCCAGTAGAATTGCATGGTATGGAACCTAGGATGGGTAGATATACTTTGATGGGTCTTGTGTAGGGACCTTAAGTATTGGTGGTGTGGAAACACACACATTATTTGATACTGGAGCTACACATAGTTTTGTGAGTCCAAGTATGATCAGAAAAGGTTTGTTCCAGTATGGAACATGGGATGGTCCTGAACGAGTGAGTGCGGCCGGAGGGCAAGTTATGAACTCACTCGGTCTGGTTAAGGACATCCCTGTGGTGATCTTGGATAGGCCGATGCCTATAGATCTGATTGTTGTCCCCCTCAAGCATCATGAAGTGATCTTGGGCATGGACTGGTTGGGAAAGTATCGGGCAACTCTAGATTGTCACCGGGGAAGGGTGCAACTTGAGAATGAGTTTGGACCCCCGATCAAGTACCAAGGAATCAAGCCAACCTCTTGTAGTTTGGTGGTTTCAGCAGTCCAAGTAGAACGGATGCTTGGAAATGGTTGTGAGGCCTTTTTGGCTACCATTTACACTGATGAGGTTGTAGGGGCCTGTGACCCAGAGGGTATACCGTTGGTTCGAGACTACAGGGCATTCCCCCTGATAGGGCTGACCTATTCATCATTGAATTGGAACCTGGAACGGCCCCATTATCAAAAAGTCCATATAGAATGGCACCAGCTGAGATGGCAGAGCTGAAGAAGCAACTTGAGGAGTTGCTTGAGAAGGGGTTCATACGCCCTAGTGTATCACCTTGGGGAGCACCAGTCCTATTTGTTAAGAAAAAGGATGGTAGCTTTAGGTTGTGCATTGATTATAGGGGTTTGAACAGGGTGACTGTGAAGAACAAGTACCCTTTACCCATGATTGATGAGTTGTTGGACCAACTCCGTGGAGCCAAGTGGTTCTCCAAGATTGACCTGGCCTCTGGGTATCATCAGATCCCCATTGCACCAGGTGATGTGAGGAAGACAGCGTTCCGAACTAGGTATGGTCACTATGAGTTTGTGGTCATGCCGTTCGGACTGACCAATGCACCTGCTGCATTCGTGAAGATGATGAACGGCATCTTCAGGGAATACTTGGACGAGTTTGTGATCATCTTCATTGATGATATACTCGTGTATTCCAAGACAAAGGAGGACCATGAAAGACACCTTAGGGCGGTGTTGGGCCGCCTGAGAGAACAGAAGCTCTTTGCTAAGCTAAGCAAGTGTAGCTTCTGGCAGAAGAGCATTGGGTTCCTTGGGCATGTGGTGTCTGATAAAGGAGTCTCAGTGGATCAAGATAAGATCAAATGTATCCAGGAATGGCCACAGCCAAAGAATGCTACAGAAGTGAGAAGCTTCTTAGGGTTGGCTGGTTATTACCGGAAATATGTCAAGGGGTTCTCGAGCATAGCTCAACCTATGACTAAGCTGACAGGCAAGGACGTGAGGTCACATGGTCTGAGGAGTGTGCGAAAAGTTTTGCAGCACTCAAGAACATGTTGACTAATGCACCTGTCCTGGTGTTGCCTGAGGCTGATCAGCCTTATGTGGTGTATACGGACGCATCCATAACTGGTCTTGGTTGTGTTTTGACACAACATGGGAAGGTGATAGCCTATGCTTCCCGGCAGCTAAGGAAGCATGAGGGTAACTATCCAACCCATGATTTGGAGATGGCTGCAGTAGTATTTGCATTAAAGATATGGAGATCATATCTTTATGGTGCCAGGGTGCAAATACTCACAGACCATAAGAGCTTGAAGTACATATTCACTCAGCCTGAGTTAAACTTAAGGCAGAGGAGATGGATGGAATTTGTTGCAGATTATGATCTGGACATAGCTTATCATCCTGGGAAAGCTAACCTAGTGGCTGATGCTTTGAGCCGCAGAAGGGCTGAAGTGTCATCTGAGAGGGAGGCGGATGAACTGGAAGGGATGATCAGGTCCTTGAACCTCAATACCTTGGTTGGTTCAGATAAGCCACTGGGATTGGAGGCGGTGAACCAGGCCGATCTCCTGACCAGGATCAGGCAAGCTCAGGGCCTGGATGAAAATCTAAAGAAGGTAGCCGCCAATGACAAGACTGAGTACCAGACAACTGACAATGGTACCATCTTGGTCAATGGTAGGGTCAGTGTTCCTAATGATAAGGAACTCAAAGAAGAGATTATGAGACAGGCTCATAAGTCCAAGTTTTCAGTTCATCCTGGACTGAACAAAATGTATAGGGATCTGAAAAGGTACTACCATTGGGTGAGGATGAAATCTGATGTTGCAGAGTGGGTGGCTAAGTGTCCCACTTGTCAACTGGTGAAGGCAGAATATCAGGTTCCCAGTGGTCTACTTCAGAACCTACCCATACCAGAATGGAAATGGGATCACATCACAATGGATTTTGTGACTGGATTTCCCAAGACCGCCAAAAGACCTATGCAGACAAGCGTAGGAAACATCTTGAGTTTGAGGTCAATGACCTGGTGTATCTCAAGATGATTACCTTTAAGGGTAGGACCAGGATTTCTGGACGAAAGAAACTGGACCCTAGGTACTTGGGTCCATTCAGGATCATAGAGAGAGTGGGTGCAGTGGCATACAAGTTGGACTTGCCATCAGCAAAGGATGCATACCACAATGTGTTCCATGTATCCCAACTCCGGAAATGCTTGTCTGAACAAGACATTGTCTTGCCCGAGGTTCCTGCTGACCTTGGTAAAGACCTGACTTTGGAAACCTTGCCGGTTCGGATTGTGGATCGGTCAGAGAAAGCTATGAGAAAGAAAACAGTTCCCATGATCAAAGTGGTGTGGGATTACAATGGTAAAGACCTCATCACTTGGGAGACAGAAGCAAAGATGAAAACTATGTATCCGGAGTGGTACAGACAATTTCTTCCTGATGAAACACTTAACATGGATTCGAGGACGAATCCCAAGTTAGTGGGGGAGACTTGTCATGTCCCCGATCCTAGATAGGATCGGCCGGACGGGCCATGGTGCGGGGAGACGCACCAGTCAGGTCATTAGACCTTGAGACAAGCGTATCATGGCCCTGAATGAAGGTTAAGGGCATCAGTCAGCTGAGACTTAACCAGGATACGATGGAAACAAGGGTAAAGGAGCTGGGTGAGTGTTTAGGCAGCTGGACGAGTGTTGGTTTGAGTTCAATCAGCTCGGTTCAGCTTGTATTCAGTTCACCATGATCTGTTCAGCTCACAGGAGCTGGTGGGCTAGCTCAATCAGCTGGGAAAAGCTGGAGGTCAGCTCAATCCAGTGAACGGTGCGTTCTGGTTCGGATCAGTGTGGGCGAGTCCGGGACAGTTACTGGGCGAGCCGATGGTCCGGGTGCAGGACGGTTCGACCAAATGGGTCTTAGGCTTGGGACAGGGAGCGGGCAAGCTCCCAGAGTGTGAGCTGAGGCTCAGTGATCGATTTGCCAAAGGAAGAAAAGGGGAGAAACCGCCAAGGGGCGGTTATGGGACGGTTATGGAACGGTTTTGGGAAGAAGGGATGGGATTTTGGTAACTGTTCGCCCAGGCGGTTGGGGACAGTTTAAATCGTCCTCTCTCTCTCATTTCTGATCATTTCTGGTCGGTTTTTACTCATTCCACACAGAGAGAAACACAGAGAAAATTCAAGAGAGAAAGAGAGACAGAAACTTTGGATCGGCCGATTTGATCCAAGAGATTGTTCTTGAGTGTTCCTGGTGTGTTTGGGCGTGTGATCAAGAGGATGGATTTGAGGCAGAAAGACAAGGAGAAGGCAAAGGAGAAAGAGAAGGAAGTCGTCCCTGGAGACCGAACTCCTAAGGTGAGAGGTGTGGCCAAGAGTAACCGGACAAGGCCGCGGATGATGGCCGTGTGAGCCTGGCCGGTTTGGATCGATTGGCCACTCCTTACTCTGACTTCTTCTACTCTGTTTCTTCATATATGTTGTTCTATGGAATGTTTTATGATGTTACAGGAAAGGATTCATTGATTCTAAGGCCTTGGCCTGATCAAATTCCCATGAAAGTCCCTTGTTCTTGTGTGGGCTGTTCATGGCCGAGATCACTATGATCTGAGCCGATTCTTTTGAATCTGATTATGGGAATATTTTTCTTCTGAATTATCATGAGTTTTCATGAATTTTATTTGGTATTTGGAACTCTTTTTAGAGGGGTCAGATTTGACATTTTTGATGATTGTTCTTGACTAGATTGGATCCGACCATGCAATGTGATTTGATTCTTGTTTTGTAATCTAACCTTGTGATTGTGTGTTTGTTTGTGTTGGATCCAGGACCAGAAATGGACCGTGGTAAGGGAAAAGCACCATGAGGACCGCGGTCATGGGAAGATGTGTGGTGATTGGGTTGATTCTGAAAATTGTGTGATTATTGTAGCCTATTGTGCAACTTGTGAACTTATGCGATTCTAGTGTGTAATCTATTTATTAGGATGATGAATGATGTATGAACCTTGGTTAATATCTATGAAATATCTATTTGCATTAGTTGTTGCTTGATTGTTTAAGTGTGAATGTTGGAACCTCAAAACTCTGAAAAAGACTTAGAATTATTTAACACTTGAACTTGAATATGAAAGATGGAATTGGTTGCATTGTTTGGTGAGGCCGCGGTCTGGTTGGATTGAGGAATCCAGGATCGGGTCTTACAGTTTACGCCACATAGCATCCGGATAAATACGGATGTCCGACGGTTTACGCTACGGTCTTTGAGAGATAGCATTCGAGCGCTCGTCCCATTCGGTCGCTACGTAGCGACCGGGCTCGAGCCGAAGTTCGGTCGCTGTGTAGCGATTGAACTCTTCCGAACATCGACAGACATCAATCCATGCATTCTCGTCAAATCCTGCGGTTTACGGTCTTTCGGTACTTTTCGAGCGATCGTCCCGCTCGGTCGCTACGTAGCGACCGAGCTCGGCCAAGCTCGGTCGCTACGTAGCGACCGAGCAATCGTCCCGCTCGGTCGCTACATAGCGACCGAGCTCGAGCCAAAGCTCGGTCGCTACATAGCGACCGAGCGATCGTCCCGCTCGGTCGCTACGTGGCGACCGAGCGATCATCCCGCTCGGTCGCTACGTAGCGACCGAGCTCAAGCCAAAGCTCGGTCGCTACGTAGCGACCGAGCGCTCGTCCCGTTCGGTCGCTACGTAGCGACCGGGCTCGAGCCGAAGTTCGGTCGCTGTGTAGCGATTGAACTCTTCCGAACATCGACAGACATCAATCCATGCATTCTTGTCAAATCCTCGAATGCTATCTCCCGAAGACCGTAGCAAGCTCAGTCCGTGTTTTCCGCTATTCTAACTCATCGATCAAACTTCGCGGATTAGAAACCGCGGAAAATTCGTAGTAAACGTGTCGAGTCGGAAGACGGCCCAAAGAGACCTAAAACACGACTCGAAGCCCATCCTACGATTTCTTAACCGAAAGACCGTAAACCGCAGCACGGTTTACGCTTGGCCCACAAGGAAGAATAAATGTTAAGTTTCCGTGGATAAATACGGAAGTTTTGAAGATAATTGTGAAGATCGGGAAAAATGGAATATCTCCATTTTTATGCTATGACGGCTTAAGGGCAGAAGAGTAAAAGCGTAAACCGACCTGGGAGCTAGTATATAAGGAGTCCTAGGCGAGGAGCATGGAGGAGGATTTTTTCAGAGCAAACTTAGCACTTAGAGCAATTTAGGCAATTTTCCGTTTTTGTTATTTCGAGCTGCGACTCAATTAGGTTTAGCCGTCTTAGGGTTGCTAGAACTAGGAATCTCGCCGACAGCTCTCGAGCCCAGGCTTATACCTTGTTGTAAACGCTCATACGCAAATTCGGAATAAGATCTTCTTTGCTCTCTTTTTCGATTTCTTATTCTTTATCATTGTTATTCTCGTGTTCTGATTGCTTGACGTGTGGTAATTAGCAGATATCCGGGTCCTCTGGGAAATTAGGGTTTTCCTAGTTTCCTTATTTAAACGGAAATCGACAGTGCGAATTTCGGTTCCCACAGTTTGGCGCTAGAAGGAGGGGGGCATACGGATCAATCTAACCCGCAAAAGCCACTCAACGATCAGGACCGGTATGCAAGATTCGACACGCGCGAACGTTATCTCATTCAAGGGGGGAGCAACGATCGATCGAGCCAAACCTCGAAACGACCTCCTTGTTATCGAGTTGACGATTCGAGATATCGACGTCGCTAGAGTGCTAATCGATACCGGAAGTTCGGCCGATATCATCTTCAAAGACACTCTCGAAAAGATGGGGATCAATCAATCCGAAGTCACGAAATGCCCAAGCCCACTGCTGGGGCTTTCGAGGGAAACGACCATGGCCTATGGATCGATTAATCTCGCTGTCAAAGCCGGAACCGTGACGAACGTCACAGAATTTCTAGTCGTTGACCGTCCTGCATCTTACAACGTTATCATGGGAACGCCATGGCTGAACACCATGCGCGCAATCCCATCAACCTACCATCTTTGCCTCAAGTTCCCGACCCCTAACGGAGTCGAGGTAATTTGGGGAAATCCGAGAGTTTCACAAGTTTGTTTCGCCACGGAACTGAAACGAAAGAGACCGATCCTCGAAATCACTCCTAGAAAAGCGGAGAAAAAGACCTCCAGCAAAGATACGCGAAGTCAGGATTCAGCGGAATTCTTCTGGCAGTCTCGCAGTATCGCAGCTCTAGATGAAAAACGTGAGCCAACATGCGAACCCGTGGTAACGATCTGTCTCGACGAAGCCTTCCCAGAACGCTGCGTCAAGATTGGAGCCAATCTCCACGAACCTTTAAGGACAGAACTCATAACCTGTCTTAAAAAGAACCTTAATACTTTCGCATGGGATGCAGAAGATATGCCGGGAATCGACATTAACATAACATGTCACGAGCTGAATATCGACCCAACGTTCAAACCCGTCAAACAGAAAAGACGGAAGCTAGGACCCGAACGTGCTGCCGCAGTAAACGATGAGGTCGAAAAATTGCTTAAAGTTGGGTCGATAACAGAAGTTAGGTACCCGGACTGGCTCGCCAACCCCGTAGTAGTCAAAAAGAAGAACGGGAAGTGGCGAGTTTGCGTGGATTTTACCGACCTAAACAAGGCATGTCCAAAGGATAGCTTCCCTTTACCACATATCGATCGATTGGTAAAAGCAACAGCGGGCAACGAACTCTTATCCTTCATGGATGCCTTCTCAGGTTATAATCAAATTAGGATGAATCCCGACGATCGTGAAAAGACTGCGTTCATTACCGATCGCGGAACTTATTGCTACAAGGTAATGCCCTTCGGCCTCAAAAACGCTGGTGCAACTTACCAACGACTCGTGAACCGAATGTTCTCCAAACAACTCGGAAAAACGATGGAGGTTTATATCGACGACATGCTCGTCAAATCCCTCAAAGCAAGAGATCACGTGTCACATCTCGAAGAATGCTTTGCACAACTAAATTCCCATAACATGAAGCTCAACCCGACAAAATGTAGATTCGCCGTGGCATCAGGGGAATTCCTCGGCTACTTGGTCACATACCGCGGCATCGAAGCAAATCCAAAACAGATCAACGCTCTAATCGAGATGGCTTCACCAAAGAATAAACGGGAAGTCCAAAGACTGACCAGCAGAATCGCAGCACTTAACCGATTTATTTCACGATCAACAGATAAATGCCTGCCCTTCTACGACGTCCTGCGAGGAAATAAAAAATTCGAATGGTCGGAAGAGTGCGAAAACGCCTTCCAACAGCTGAAGCGTTATTTAGCTACTCCTCCAGTCCTCGCAAAACCCGTGGAAGGGGAGCCTTTATTCTTGTACATCGCGGTGTCAGCAACGGCCGTAAGCGGAGTCCTGATCAGGGAAGAACGCGGGGAGCAGAAACCTATTTTTACATAAGCAGAACCTTGCTGGATGCCGAATCTAGGTATCCATTGATGGAAAAATTGGCATGCGCGGTTGTAACATCGGCCCGAAAACTAAGACCATATTTCCAATCCCACACAATCGTCATCCTCACGACTTTTCCCTTACGGACAATTTTGCATAGCCCGAGTCAATCAGGCCGACTGGCTAAGTGGGCGGTCGAGTTGAGCGATTGTCCCGCTCAGTCGCTACGTAGCGACCAAGCAATCGTCCCGCTCGGTCGCTACGTAGCGACCGAGCTCGAGCCAAAGCTCGGTCGCTACATAGCGACCGAGTGATTGTCCCGCTCGGTTGCTACGTAGCGACCGAGCTCGGCCAAGCTCGGTCGCTACGTAGCGACCTAGCGATCATCCCGCTCGGTCGCTACGTAGCGACCGAGCTCAAGCCAAAGCTCGGTCGCTACGTAGCGACCGAGCGATCATCCCGCTCGGTTGCTACGTAGCGACCGAGCTCAAGCCAAAGCTCGGTCGCTACGTAGCGACCGAGCGCTCGTCCCGTTCGGTCGCTACGTAGCGACCGGGCTCGAGCCGAAGTTCGGTCGATGTGTAGCGATTGAACTCTTCCGAACATCGACAGACATCAATCCATGCATTCTCGTCAAATCCTCGAATGCTATCTCCCGAAGACCGTAGCAAGCTCAGTCCGTGTTTTTCGCTATTCTAACTCATCGATCAAACTTCGCGGATTAGTAACCGCGGAAAATTCGTAGTAAACATGTCGAGTCGGAAGACGGCTCAAAGGGACCTAAAACACGACTCGAGGCCCATCCTATGATTTTCCTAACCAAAAGCCCGTAAACCACAGCATGGTTTACGCTTGGCCCACAAGGGAGGATAAATGTCAAGTTTCCGCGGATAAATACGGAAGTTTTGAAGATAATTGTGAAGATCGGGAAAAATGGAATATCTCCATTTTTATGCTATGACGGCTTAAGGGCAGAAGAGTAAAAGCGTAAACCGACCTTGGAGCTAGTATATAAGGAGTCCTAGGCGAGGAGCATGGAGGAGGATTTTTCAGAGCAAACTTAGCACTTAGAGCAATTTAGGCAATTTTCCGTTTTTGTTATTTCGAGCTGCGACTCAATTAGGTTTAGCCGTCTTAGGGTTGCTAGAACTAGGAATCTCGCCGACAGCTCTCGAGCCCAGGCTTATACCTTGTTGTAAACGCTCATACGCAAATTCGGAATAAGATCTTCTTTGCTCTCTTTTTCGATTTCTTATTCTTTATCATTGTTATTCTCGTGTTCTGATTGCTTGACGTGTGGTAATTAGCAGATATCCGGGTCCTCTGGGAAATTAGGGTTTTCCTAGTTTCCTTATTTAAACGGAAATCGACAGTGCGAATTTCGGTTCCCACAGTTTGGCGCTAGAAGGAGGGGGGCATACGGATCAATCTAACCCGCAAAAGCCACTCAACGATCAGGACCGGTATGCAAGATCCGACACGCGCGAACGTTATCTCATTCAAGGGGGGAGCAACGATCGATCGAGCTAAACCTCGAAACGACCTCCTTGTTATCGAGTTGACGATTCGAGATATCGACGTCGCTAGAGTGCTAATCGATACCGGAAGTTCGGCCGATATCATCTTCAAAGACACTCTCGAAAAGATGGGGATCAATCAATCCGAAGTCACGAAATGCCCAAGCCCACTGCTGGGGCTTTCGAGGGAAACGACCATGGCCTATGGATCGATTAATCTCGCTGTCAAAGCCGGAACCGTGACGAACGTCACAGAATTTCTAGTCGTTGACCGTCCTGCATCTTACAACGTTATCATGGGAACGCCATGGCTGAACACCATGCGCGCAATCCCATCAACCTACCATCTTTGCCTCAAGTTCCCGACCCCTAACGGAGTCGAGGTAATTTGGGGAAATCCGAGAGTTTCACAAGTTTGTTTCGCCGCGGAACTGAAACGAAAGAGACCGATCCTCGAAATCACTCCTAGAAAAGCGGAGAAAAAGACCTCCAGCAAAGATACGCGAAGTCAGGATTCAGCGGAATTCTTCTGGCAGTCTCGCAGTATCGCAGCTCTAGATGAAAAACGTGAGCCAACATGCGAACCCGTGGTAACGATCTGTCTCGACGAAGCCTTCCCAGAACGCTGCGTCAAGATTGGAGCCAATCTCCACGAACCTTTAAGGACAGAACTCATAACCTGTCTTAAAAAGAACCTTAATACTTTCGCATGGGATGCAGAAGATATGCCGGGAATCGACATTAACATAACATGTCACGAGCTGAATCTCGACCCAACGTTCAAACCCGTCAAACAGAAAAGACGGAAGCTAGGACCCGAACGTGCTGCCGCAGTAAACGATGAGGTCGAAAAATTGCTTAAAGTTGTGTCGATAACAGAAGTAAGGTACCCAGACTGGCTCGCCAACCCCGTAGTAGTCAAAAAGAAGAACGGGAAGTGGCGAGTTTGCGTGGATTTTACCGACCTAAACAAGGCATGTCCAAAGGATAGCCTCCCTTTACCACATATCGATCGATTGGTAGAAGCAACAGCGGGCAACGAACTCTTATACTTCATGGATGCCTTCTCAGGTTATAATCAAATTAGGATGAATCCCGACGATCGTGAAAAGACTGCGTTCATTACCGATCGCGGAACTTATTGCTACAAGGTAATGCCCTTCGGCCTCAAAAACGCTGGTGCAACTTACCAACGACTCGTGAACCGAATGTTCTCCAAACAACTCGGAAAAACGATGGAGGTTTATATCGACGACATGCTCGTCAAATCCCTCAAAGCAAGAGATCACGTGTCACATCTCGAAGAATGCTTTGCACAACTAAATTCCCATAACATGAAGCTCAACACGACAAAATGTAGATTCGCCGTGGCATCAGGGGAATTCCTCGGCTACTTGGTCACATACCGCGGCATCGAAGCAAATCCAAAACAGATCAACGCTCTAATCGAGATGGCTTCACCAAAGAATAAACGGGAAGTCCAAAGACTGACCGGCAGAATCGCAGCACTTAACCGATTTATTTCACGATCAACAGATAAGTGCCTGCCCTTCTACGACGTCCTGCGAGGAAATAAAAAATTCGAATGGTCGGAAGAGTGCGAAAACGCCTTCCAACAGCTGAAGCGTTATTTAGCTACTCCTCCAGTACTCGCAAAACCCGTGGAAGGGGAGCCTTTATTCTTGTACATCGCGGTGTCAGCAACAGCCGTAAGCGGAGTCCTGATCAGGGAAGAACGCGGGGAGCAGAAACCTATTTTTACATAAGCAAAACCTTGCTGGATGCCGAACCATATTTCCAATCCCACATAATCGTCATCCTCACGACTTTTCCCTTACGGACAATTTTGCATAGCCCGAGTCAATCAGGCCGACTGGCTAAGTGGGCGGTCGAGTTGAGCGATTGTCCCGCTCGGTCGCTACGTAGCGACAAAGCGATCGTCTCGCTCGGTCGCTATGTAGAGACCAAGCTCGGCCAAGCTCGGTCGCTACGTAGCGACCGAGCAATCGTCCCGCTCGGTCGCTACGTAGCGACCGAGCTTGAGCCAAAGCTCGGTCGCTACGTAGCGACCGAGTGATCGTCCCGCTCGGTTGCTACGTAGCGACCGAGCTCGGCCAAGCTCGGTCGCTACGTAGGGACCTAGCGATCATCCCACTCGGTCGCTACGTAGCGACCGAGCTCAAGCCAAAGCTCGGTCGCTACGTAGCGACCGAGCGATCATCCCGCTCGGTTGCTACGTAGCGACCGAGCTCAAGCCAAAGCTCGGTCGCTACGTAGCGACCAAGCGCTCGTCCCGTTCGGTCGCTACGTAGCGACCGGGCTCGAGCCGAAGTTCGGTCGATGTGTAGCGATTGAACTCTTCCGAACATCGACAGACATCAATCAATGCATTCTCGTGAAATCCTCGAATGCTATCTCCCGAAGACCGTAGCAAGCTCAGTCCGTGTTTTTCGCTATTCTAACTCATCGATCAAACTTCGCGGATTAGAAACCGCGGAAAATTCGTAGTAAACATGTCGAGTCGGAAGACGGCTCAAAGGGACCTAAAACACGACTCGAGGCCCATCCTACGATTTCTTAACCGAAAGAGCGTAAACCGCAGCACGGTTTATGCTTGGCCCACAAGGAAGGATAAATGTCAAGTTTCCGCGGATAAATACGGAAGTTTTGAAGATAATTATGAAGATCGGGAAAAATGGAATATCTCCATTTTTATGCTATGACGTTTTAAGGGCAGAAGAGTAAAAGCGTAAACCGACCTTGGAGCTAGTATATAAGGAGTCCTAGGCGAGGAGCATGGAGGAGGATTTTTTCAGAGCAAACTTAGCACTTAGAGCAATTTAGGCAATTTTCCGTTTTTGTTATTTCGAGCTGCGACTCAATTAGGTTTAGCCGTCTTAGGGTTGCTAGAACTAGGAATCTCGCCGACAGCTCTCGAGCCCAGGCTTCTACCTTGTTGTAAACGCTCATACACAAATTCGGAATAAGATCTTCTTTGCTCTCTTTTTCGATTTCTTATTCTTTATCGTTGTTATTCTCGTGTTCTGATTGCTTGACGTGTGGTAATTAGCAGATATCCGGGTCCTCTGGGAAATTAGGGTTTTCCTAGTTTCCTTATTTAAACGGAAATCGACAGTGCAAATTTCGGTTCCCACACTTACGGACACAGACGGACACACACAGACACACACGGACAGCCACGGACGTTCTGTGTGTGCTGGCGGACACCCACGGACGTCCTATGTGTACTGAACAAACAGCCCACATGGGTCAAAATCATCCGAACAGTCCACGGGAAGGGTCAGCGTGCTGAGTCCAACGACCAACATGCTGATATGTCTACTGATGGACAGCCACGGACGTCTTGTGTGTGCTGACGGACACACACGGATTGCCACGGACATCCTGTGTGTGCTGACGAACACCCACGGACGTCCTGTGGTTGCTGACGGACACCCACGGACGTCCTGAGTGTACTGAACAGACAGCCCACGTGGACCAAAATCATCCGAACAGTCCACAAGAAGGGGCAGTATGCTGAGTCCAAGGACCAATGTGCTGATATGTGTACTGATGGACAGCCACAGATGTCCTGTGTGTGCCGACAGACACACACGGACACACAAAGACAGCCACGGTCGTCCTGTGTGTGCTGACAGACACCCACGGATGTCCTGTGTGTGCTAACGGACACCCACGGACGTCCTGTGCGTACTGAACAGACAGCCCACGTTGGCCAAATCACCCGAACAGTCCACGTGAAGGGTCAGCGTGCTGAGTCCAAGGACCAACGTGCTGATATGTGTACTGATGGACAGCCACCGACATCCTGTGTGTGCTGACGGACACACACGGACACACACGGACAGCCACGGATGTCTTGTATGTGCTGACGGATAGCCACGGACGTCCTGTGTGTGCTGGCGGACACCGACGGACGTCCTGTCTATACTGAACATACAGCCCACGTGGGCCAAAATCACCCAAACAGTCCACGGGAAGGGCCAGCGTGCTGAGTCTGTCACACCCCCAATCCTGGATAGGATTGTCTGGAAGCCATGGTTCGAAGAAACTTACCAGCCGGTCTTAGGACCTTAAAGAAGGCGTTCCATGGCCAAGATAGAGGGTTAAGGACGTCAGGATGCTAGCTGGACGAAGTGAACGGGTAGCTCGACTAGCTCAACGAATCTTGGTTAAGCTCACTCCAGCTCGGCCACTACTAGGTCAGCTCCACTAGCTGGGCTACTAGCTCAATCAGCTGAGGCAGCTGGGAGTCAGCTTATCTCAGCTTGATGGACTGTTCGGGTTTCGGGCCGATGGTCCGGGTCCGGGTCTGTGGCAGGCCATGAGGTCCAGCCATGTGGTCCATGAGTCGTTGGGCTCTTGTAGGCAGGCCGTGGGCTTGAGTACCAAGTCTGGGCTTGGGTTGGACGTGCCTAGAAGGTCTGGAGCCTTCTATATCCGAACAGGTACGATCTGGACCGTTGATTGTAATCGATGGACAAGATCTGTCCCAGAAGGATGCTTCGAAGGGATGTGGCTCTTCGCACATGACCTTTGGTTGCCTATATAAAGGATGCACGACCAGAGATCAAGGCATTCAATCAGTTTCGTGAGAAACCAAAGGCATAGGCTAAATAGAAAGGGAGAGAGAGAGAACGGCCGGAAAAGGGTCGGTTGTGGTGGTTTAGTACCTCCGGCAAGGAGAACAGTTTAGGAGAGAGGAGGCCGTGTGGTTATGAATACCCAGGGTATAGAGAAAGGTCTGGATAAGGACTAAAAGCCGTGGTTCAATCCAATAGGGTCAGTGGGGTAACCACCGACTCATCGGCTAAGACCATCGGGCAGTCCGAACCGGTCTAGCCATGGGCGTTAAGATTGTGTCCCATTCTTCTTATTATTTTCATCTAATTCTTCTTCTACTCCTTCAATACATTGTCTTGGCCTTTTGGATATGTTGAGATTGGTTATAACCGTGGTTCTGGTTGAGTAATGCGGTCGCGGTCCATAACCGTCGAGTTAGGCACGTGCATGGTCTATACCGGCCTCAGGTGATCCGATTGGATAGGGGAGGTTCGGTTCTGTTCTGAACGGTTGAAACCCTTCCCTGAACAGTCACAATGGTTCATGACTTGTGTAGGTTAAGGCGTGGTCCTTTGGCCATAGGCCGGACACATGCACGGAGACGGTTAGGTCCAACGGTTGGAAAATCTGAATGGGTGCGAGTTGCCAAGGGTCATGAGTTGCCAAGAGGCACGTGTGTCCAAAGGGTACTAGTTCCCAAAGGGTGTGAGTTCCATAAAGTGCCAATGGTTCAAGGCTTAGGCCGAACCAAGTGGACAACCGCAGCTGCATAGTCGAACGAACGGACGGTTAGTTTAACCGGAGTGTTACGTAGCAAGGTCTGATCGGTTGCAAGGCAATCTGGTTTGGGCTTGGGCCTTACTATGTGGTATGGATCCAGGCTTTGGGTTGGATCAGGTAAGAAGGTCCGTGAGCCTTTGGGCTGGACTTATTAGTGGCCGATCGCACCTAGATCTCAACCAGACGGTTAGACGGGACTATGGATGATCCGGTTATGGTTGGATGGTTCTAGCCGCAAAGGCTAAGTAGGATATCTTACAATCAACCTCGGGTTGGCGAGTAGGATAGGCGCCATATGCCTTATGTAGGGCGTAGACCCACATGATGGCAATGGAAGGCCGGTTATATCAGTACATGCTAAGTGGACGATGGCTTATCAAGTCTAGTGGTTGGATCATGTTTCATAACGATGGTTCGATGGCCGAACACCAGTATGGATAATCACGCTGCTGGAGTAAGAGTATTGATGTGATGCTTCTAGATATAAACCTTGGTGTTGACAGCTTCGAGATTGACTGAGAGTCATGACGAAGTGTGTGGCTAGTACTATGTGTCGTAGACCATAGATACTGAGCCTAAGTGTGATTGTTCAAGGAAGGCCGTGTAAGATCTGATCATGGTTGAGTATGGACGACCTGACCTCTGAATGATGGTTCAAGGTGTCGGTCCTAACCTGATTAATGAATGCATCGGTTGGTATGAACAAATCATATATGTTGTCTGGGTTAAGTCCCAAGGCCGATCAGACCAGATGATGACTCATGAGTTCCAAGTCATGTGAGGATGGTTGGTTGATTGAATTAGGATCTAATGAGCTTTGTCAGTCCAGAATATGGACTTGGTACTATTGCCTATAAGGCAAAAGGATTTCGGATTGTGCATGATCCGAGAAAGGCCAGATGTATATCCTTTTCCTTTCATAGACTTCTCAAAGGTTACTTATGTCTGTCGGGATGGTTGGTTGAATGACTAAGTACCTAGGGGAGCTGTTTGATGCAGGAGTCAAGATAAGGACCATAAGTAAGATCATTGATTGATCATGGTCCAGCTGTCAAGTAAGAGCAATTTGAGTCAATGGAGGACCGATTACCTAATAAGCTCCAAAGATGTGGCAAAAGTATGATCTAGCATTTACTTATGTAGATCTAGATAGAATGGTTTAGGGGAATGGAACCTCAGAATCGTATGGCTTGGTTTGGGTTTAGGATTGACCTTTAAGCTAATTGGTAGTTGAGTAAATTGACCAAGGCTAAGGTGATTCGACCAGACAAGTGTTAGATTGGTTTTAGACCAATGGTTAACTAGAGAATAATTTGCTTTGTATCTAATGAAAGGATCTAGGCTATTAATGACTAGGGAAGTCTTTAACTAAGGTCTAAGTTAGCCCTCGCCTTTAGGCGATATTATAAATAAAGGGCAAAAATTAAGAGGTTCGACCAGGAAGTAAACCGAGCGACGTGAGGCATCGACCGCGGCCTAGGCGGCCGGGATCGGGACTTACAAGTTGGTATCAGAGCATGCTTGATCCTGTTTAGGACAACGCTCTAAGATGTTGTGTTCCATACCGAAGTTATTTCCAAAACTATGATGACTATGGAACCTTAGTTGGGGTGAGCCAAGAAAGAATTGAGGTAAGCTAGGGTATCATTGTGAATGTGGGAGTTCTAAGATGAACCGGCTTAGCCAAGATACATTCTCCAAGGGCAAGAACCTAAAAACAGAAAGGTTGGTCGATCTAGTATTTAGAAGTAATAGACGGGTTGGAAGGGATGGAAGCAATGCAAGACTTGTTTATGGATGACCTGAACAAGGGAAGTAACATGGACCAGAGAGTGGCTTAGGTTGAAATAAACGTGCAGCATTCTACTGAAGTTAAGTGTTATCCCTTGATGGCCGTTCATAATAAGTAAAGCATATGCAATATTAAAATCTGACTCAAGGGAGACACTACATGACCAGTACACGAGTGGACTTCTGATCAGATGGATCAGTTAGGACTTGGTATAAGTCAAGGTAGGTTTCCATTGATCGAGTCAGATGGAATGAATCAATTCCAATCTGAATCCGTCCAAGGAAAGAATGAGGAAACTCATGATGTTCGTTCCAATGAATGGAAGAACATGATTTTAAGTACCGTAGTATGATGGGGATTGAGGTATATTAAAATTGCTCTTGTGAATGGTGTGAGCATTCGCAAAAGTAAGATGCCTTGGAGAATGGTATGTGACGTTTTCCAAGTGTGTGGTCAAACCGAGATCTTACTCATCTAGGTATCCACTGGAAGTGGAAGTATTCAAGTTATTGGCAATGCCATAAGGGATGTTATGAGACGTTCTTTGTGGTGTGGTCATGCACTGAGATAGTTTCCACAAGTGGATTTGTGGTGTGGAAACACACGTACTTTTCGACACAGAGGCTACACATAATTTTGTTAGTCCAGGACTGGTCGGAAAGAGTCTGTTCTGTCTGAGTTCTGGGGTTGATTCGAGACTAGTGAGGGCAGCCGGTGGGGAAATTATGCATTCACTAGGGCTCATGAAAAATATCCCGGTGATGATCCAGGAGAGAAATCTGCCTGTAGATCTGATCGAGAAAAATATCCACGCGCCTACAGAATCACGAAATGATCCTAGGCATGAATCTGTTTGGGAAAGTATCGGGCCACTCTCGATTGCCACAAAGTTCGTGTGCAGTTGGAGACTGGCCCTCACCCGATCCAGTACCAAAGTCTGAGTCTGAGTCCAGCTCTAAGAAAAGTAGGGGTGTCAGCAGTCCAAGTAAATCGGATGCTTAGACAGGATTGTGAGGTATTTTTGACCACAACTACCACTATGGAGCACGACAATTCTGTTGATCTGTCTGGGATCTCGTTGGTATCGAGATCCAATGTCTGAGTCCGGCTTTAAGGAAAGTAGTGGTGTCAGCAGTCCATCAGGATAGGATGCTTAGACGGGATTGTGAAGTATTTTTGACCACAATTACCACTATGGAGTGCGGCAAATTATGTTGATCTGAATGATCTTCCTTAGGACCCGTTGGTGTCCGAGTTCCCAGATGTGTTTCGTTCGCTACAGAGTGTCCCCTCTGATAGGTCGGATCCATTTATGATAGAACTGGAACCAGGGACAGCACCACTGTCCTAAAGTCCGTTTCTGATTGCTCCTGCCGAGATGGCCGAGCCCAAGTTGACCATGTCCGAGAGAGGACCATGGTCGCAGTACAACCAAGTCGGAGTTTGACCTACGGTTGAGAATGATCAAGTCCAGTAATGGACGAGGATCAGGCCACGACCTATTCGAAGATGAACCTATGGTCGGGGTTAAACGGTCGAGTCCTTGAGTGGACCAGGACCAGAATACGATCACGTCCGTAAGTGGACTTGGATCGAATTATGACAAGGTCCAGTAAAGGACAGAAGTCAAGTCTGAGGCGTTTTTAGTCTGGAGGGACTAAGATCGCAATGTGGCCAAGCCTGAAAAGGTTGTGGCTGGTTAAGGGGATGATCCAGTACGTTGTGGCTGAGGTCATGAACCTTATTGTCCATAAAGGACGCAAGAACCATAACAATATGTTAGGACTCGTTGTAGGACGAGCAGCCTAAAGATTGGACAGAGTTCATGAGGACTTGACTGGTACATCAAGTGGGGGAAACTTGTACAGCCATGGTCAATGTAATTTGATCATCAAAGTTGTCATTTGGTGGTTCTGAATCAAGCTTGTTCTATTCCCTGATCAAGACTAGAATAAGTTCGGTTGGAATATTTTGTCTTGGGACAAGGTATAATCATCACCGGATTCGAGGACGAATCCATTGCAAGTGGGGGAGACTTGTCACGCCCCCAATCCTGGATAGGATTGTCGGGAAAGCCATGGTTCGAGGAAACGAACCAGCTGGTCTTAGGACCTTAAGGAAGGCATTCCATGGCCAAGATAGAAGGTTAAGGACGTCAGGATGCTGAGACTTAACCTTATAAGAGAGAGAAGTCAGCTAGTACGAGTAAGACGATAGCTGGACGAAGTGAACGGGTAGCTCGACTAGCTCAACGAAGCTAGGTTAAGCTCACTCCAGCTCAGCCACTACTAGGTAAGCTCCACTAGATGGGCTACTAGCTCAATC
Organism: Brassica rapa; assembly: GCF_000309985.2. NCBI lineage: Eukaryota > Viridiplantae > Streptophyta > Magnoliopsida > Brassicales > Brassicaceae > Brassica > Brassica rapa. The sequence goes on from NW_022610559.1 coordinate 179,276, forward strand.
AGCTGAGGCAGCTGGGAGTCAGCTCATCTCAGCCGGACTGTTCGGGTTTCGGGCCGACGGTCCGGGTCCTGGTCATTGGCGGGCCATGAGGTCCGGCCATGTGGTCCATGAGTCATTGGGCTCTTGTGGGCAGGCCGTGGGCTTGAGTACCAAGTCTGGGCTTGGGTTGGACGTGCCTAGCAGGTCTGGAGCCTTCTATATCCGAACAGGTACGATCTGGACCGTTGATTGTAATCGATGGCCAAGATCTGTCCCAGAAGGATGGTTCGAAGGGATGTAACTCTTCGCACATGACCTTTGGTTGCCTATATAAAGGATGCACGGACAGAGATCAAGGCAGTCAATCAGTTTCGTGAGAAACCAAAGGCAGAGGCCAAATAGAAAGGGAGAGAGAGAGATCGGCTGGAAAAGGGTCGGTTGTGGTGGTTTAGTACCTCCGGCAAGGAGAACGGTTTAGGAGAGAGGAGGCCGTGTGGTTATGAATACCCAGGGTATAGAGAAAGGTCTGGAGAAGGACTCCAAAGCCGTGGTTCAATCCAATAGGGTCAGTGGGGTAACCACCGACTCATCGGCTAAGACCATCGGGCAGTCCGAACCGGTCTAGCCATGGGTGTTTAGATTGTGTCCCATTCTTCTTATTCTTTTCATCTAATTCTTCTTCTACTCCTTCTGTATATTGGCGTGGCCTTGTGGATATTTTAGGATTGGTTATAACCGTGGTTCTGGTTGAGTAATGCGGTCGCGGTCCATAACCGTCAAGTTAGGCGCGTGCATGGTCTATACCGGCCTCAGGTGATCCGATTGGATAGGGGCGGTTCTGTTCTGTTCTGAACGGTTGCAAACCTTCCCTGAACAGTCAAAATGGTTCATGACTTGTGTAGGTTAAGGCGTGGTTCTTTGGCCATAGGCCGGACACTCGCACGGACCAGACAGTCCATACGGACGGTTAGGTCGAACGGTTGGAATATCTGAATGGGTGTGAGTTGCCAAGGGTCATGAGTTGCCAAGAGGCACGTGTGTCCAAAGGGTAGTAGTTCCCAAAGGGTGTGAGTTCCAAACGGTGCCAATGGTTCAAGGCTTAGGCCAAACCAAGTGGACAGTCCGCGACTGCATAGTCGAACGGACGGACGGTTAGTTTAACCGGAGTGTTGCGTAGCAAGGTCTGATCGGTTGCAAGGCAATCTGGTTTGGGCTTGGGCCTTACTCTGTGGTATTGATCCAGGCTTTGGGTTGGATCAGGTAAGAAGGTCCGTGAGCCTTTGGGCCGGACTTATAACTGGCCGATCGCACCTAGATCTCAACCAGACGGTTAGACGAGACTATGGATGATCCGGCTGTGGTTGGATGGTTCTAGCCGCAAAGGCTAAGTAGGATAGGCGCCATATGCCTTATATAGGGCGTAGACCCACATGATGGCAATGGAAGGTCGGTCATATCAGTACATGCTAAGTGGACGATGGCTTATCAAGTCTAGTGGTCGGATAATGTTTCATAACGATGGTTCAATGGCCGAACACTAGTATGGATAGTCACGTTGCTGGAGTAAGAGTATTGATATATTGCTTCTAGATATCAACCTTGGTGTTGATAGCTTCGAGATTGACTGAGAGTCATGACGAAGTGTGTGGCTAGTACTATGTGTCGTAGACCATAGATACTGAGCCTAAGTGTGATTGTTCAAGGAAGGCCGTCTAAGATCTGATCATGGTTGAGTATGGAAGACCTGACCTCTGAATGATGGTTTAAGGTGTCGGTCCTAACCTGTTTAACGAATGCATCGGTTGGTATGAACAAATCATATCTGTTGTCTGGGTTAAGTCCCAAGGCCGATCAGACCAGATGATGACTCATCAGTTCCAAGTCATGTGAGGATGGTTGGTTGATTGAATTAGGATCTAATGAGCTTTGTCAGTCCAGAATATGGACTTGGTACTATTCCCTATAAGGCAAAAGTATTTCGGATTGTGCATGAGCCGAGAAAGGCTAGATGTATATCATTTTCCTTTCAGAGACTTCTCAAAGGTTACTTATGTCTGTCGGGATGGTTGGTTGGTTGAATGACTAAGTACCTAGGGGAGCTGTTTGATGTAGGAGTCAAGATAAGGACCATAAGTAAGATCATTGATTGATCATGGTGCAGCTGTCAAGTAAGAGCAATTTGTGTCAATGGAGGACCGATGACCTAATAAGCTCCAAAGATGTGGCAAAGGTATGATCTAGCATTAACTTATGTAGATCTAGATAGAATGGTTTAGGGGAATGGAACCTCAGAATCGTATAGCTTGGTTTGGGTTTAGGATTGACCTTTAAGCTAATTGGTAGTTGAGTAAATTGACCAAGGCTAAGGTGATTCGACCAGACAAGTGTTAGATTGGTTTTAGACCAATGGTTTACTAGAGAATAATTCGCTGTGTATCTGTTGAAAGGATCTAGGCTATTAATGACTAGGGAAGTCTTTAGCTAAGGTCTAAGTTAGCCCTCGCCTTTAGGCGATATTATAAATAAAGGGCAAAAATTAAGAGGTTCGGCCAGGAAGTAAACCGAGCGACGTGAGGCATCGACCACGGCCTAGGCGGCCAGGATCGGGTCTTACAGAGTCCAAGGACCAGTGTGCTGATATGTATACTGATGGACAGCCACGGAAATCCTTGTGTGCTGACGGACACACAAGGACACACACGGACGTCCTGTGTGTGCTGACGGACACACACGAACGTCCTGTGTGTGCTGATGGACAGCAACGGATGTCCTGTGTGTGCTGGCAGACACCCACGGCCACACACGGACACACACGGACAGCCACGGACATCCTGTATGTGCCACGGACAGCCACGGACGTCCTGTGTATGCTTGCGGACACCCACGGACGTCGTGTGTGTATTGAACAGACAGCCCACGTGGGCCAAAATCACCCAAACAGTCCACGGGAAGGGCCAGCGTGCTCAGTCCAAGGACCAGCGTGCTGATATGTGTACTAATGGACAGCCACCAACGTCCTGTGTGTGCTGACGGACACACACGGACACACACGGACAGCCACGGACGTCCTATGTGTGCTGACGGACAGCCACAGACGTCATGTGTTTTCTGGCGGACACCCACGGACGTCCTGTGTGTACTGAACAGACAGCCAACGTGGGCCAAAATCACCTAAACAGTCCACGGGAAGGGCCAGCGTGCTGAGTCCAAGGACAAGCGTGCTGAGTCCAAGGACAAGCGTGCTGATATGTGTACTGATGGACAGCCACGGACGTCCTGTGTGTGCCGACGGACACACACGGACACACATGGACGTCATGTGTGTTCTGACAGACACACACGGACGTCCTGTGTGTGCTGACGGACAGCCACGGACGTCCTGTGTGTGCTGGCGGACACCCACAGACACACACGGACACACACGGACAGCCAAGACGTCTTGTGTTTTCTGATGGACAGCCACGGATAGCCACGGACGTCCTGTGTGTGCTGGTGGACACCCACGGACGTGCTGTGTGTACTGAACAGACTGCCCACGTGGGCCAAAATTACCCAAACAGTCCACGGGAAAGGCCAGCGTGCTGAGTCCAAGGACCAATGTGCTGATATGTGTACTGATGGATAGCCACGGACGTCCTGGGTGTGCTGACGGACACAGATGGACACACACGGACAGCCACGGACGTCTTGTGTCTGCTGGCGGACACCCACATACGTCCTGTGTGTACTGAACAGACAGCCCATGTGGGCCAAAATCACGCGAACAGTCCACGGGAAGGGTCAGCGTGCTGAGTCCAAGGACCAACGTGCTGATATGTGTACTGATGGACAGCCACGGACGTCCTGTGTGATAGACCGCGGTCCACGGATCAGTACATGGAGCCGAACCAGCCTGGAGATCAGAACGTTCTGAACATTTCAACCGAGGTTCATGTTTTTCACCGTACCGGACAGACTGACCGTGCAGTGTACTGGATAGTCCCGCATACGTCCGGAAAGGAGCTTTGTCTGGAACCATGGCCAGATGACCGATCTGACCATACTGGGGCTTGTCTTTCCCGTCCAACTTCACATTTGAAGACATATGGTCGAGCTAGAATCCACTTTGGACGAGCTGGACGAGGTGACACTTGCTTGGGCGAGCTAGATGAGCTGAGTGAGCTAAGTGACACTACTCTGGAGTTGGATGAGCTGAGTGAGCTAAATGACACTAGCTTGGAGCTGAAGGAGCTAAGTAACACTGAAGATGGAGCTGGTTCAGCTGCTGGGCGAAATGGGCCTTTTCAGCCCAAAAAAAAGTTCATAAAAAGTTCATTATGGGATTGTTTCTTTCCAAATTCGACCAGCCCTTTCCTCAGTCTATTTCAAGCACATTCTCATCAAGAATACCAAGAGGGAGTCAGCAAGGAAGTCTTGGTCGTGCATGGGAAAAAGAATTCAACAAAAATCATTAATTTCGGTCTTTAGTCAAAGTCTTCATTTCTAGTTTCTATGTCTTGTTTTTAGCACATTCTTCTTTGGATTTCTACAACTTGTAATCCTATAAATAAGGCCTTAGAGCCATCAAAAAGACAGATTGTTTTTCCCTTTTTATGAGTTTCTCTCATTGTTCTTTGTTTAGAACACATCTTAGTTTCTCGGTGAGGTTATCTCCAAGTTTCGATCCATCTTTTGTTGGACCGGTGCGTCACATCCGGCAACGATCGAAGTCTGGTAGTATCTTTGGGCTATTCCGCAACCCTTAGTCTCACCCCTCGATCCATCAGTTCTCAATCCTCTCGGATCTGAGTTCATATCAACCATACCGAAAGAGTGATCCATATTTTGGTTCTATCACTGTGTGTGCTGACGGACACACACGGACGTCGTGTGTGTGCTGACAGACACCCATGGACGTCCTGTGTGTACTAGACAGCCCACGTGGGCCAAAATAACCTGAACAGTCCACGGGAAGGGTCAGCGTGCTGAGTCCAAGGACCAACGTGCTGAAATGTGTACTTATGGACAGCCACGGACGTCCTATGTGTGCTGAAGGACACACACGAACACACACGGACAGCCACAGACGTCCTGTGTGTGCTGACGGACACACACGGACATCGTGTGTGTGCTGACGGACACCCACGGACGTCCTGTGTGTACTGAACAGACAGCCCACGTGGGCCAAAAGAACCCGAACAGTCCACAGGAAGGGTCAGCATGCTGAGTCCAAGGACCAACGTGCTGATATGTGTACTGATGGACAGCCATGGATGTCCTGTGTGTGCTGATGGACACACACGGACACACACACACAGCCACATAAGTCTTATGTGTGCTGATGGACACCCACGGACGTCCTGTGTGTGCTGACGGACACCCACGGACGTCCTGTGTGTACTGAACAGACAGCCCAGGTTGGCCAAAATCACCAGAACAGTCCACGGGAAAGGCCAGCGTGCTGAGTCCAAGGACCAGCGTGCTGATATGTGTACTGATGGACAGCCACGGACGTCCTGTGTGTGCTGACGGACACACATGGACACACACGGACAGCGACAGACGTCATGTGTGTGCTGACGGACAGCCCCGGACAGCCGCTGACGTCTTGTGTGTGCTGGCAGACACCCACGGACGTCCTGTGTGTACTGAACAGACAGCCCGGCCAAAATCACCCAAACAGTCCACGGGAAGGGCCAGCGTGCTGAGTCGAAGGACCAACGTGCTGATATGTGTACTGATGGACAGCCACTGATGTCCTGTGTGTGCTGACGGACACACACGGACACACACAAACAGCCACGGACGTCCTGTGTGTGCTGACGGACACACACGGACGTCGTGTGTGTGCTGACGGACACCCACGGACGTCCTGTGTGTACTGAACAGACAACCCAGGTTGGCCAAAATCACCAGAACAGTCCACGGGAAAGGCCAGCGTGCTGAGTCCAAGGACCAGCGTGCTGATATGTGTACTGATGGACAGCCAAGGACGTCCTATATGTGCTGACGGGCACACACGGACACATACGGACAGCGACAGACGTCCTGTGTGTGCTGACGGACAGCCCCAGACAGCCACTGACGTCTTGTGTGTATTGGCAGACACCCACGGACGTCCTGTGTGTACTGAACAGACAGCCCACGTGGGCCAAAATCACCCGAACAGTCCACGGGAAGGGCCAGCGTGCTGAGTCCAAGGACCAACGTGCTGATATGTGTACTGATGGACAGCCACGGACGTCCTGTGTGTGCTGACGGGCACACACGGACACATACGGACAGCCATAGACGTCCTATGTGTGCTGGCAGACAGCGTCGGACGTCCTGTGTGTGCTGGCGGACACCCACAGACGTCATGTGTGTACTGAACAGACAGCCCACGTGGGCCAAAATCACCCAACAGTCCACGGGAAGGGCTAGTGTGCGGAGTCCAAGGACGAGCGTGCTGATATGTGTACTGATGGACAGCCACGGACGTCCTGTGTGTGTTGACGGACACACAAGGACACATACGGACAGCCACGGATGTCCTGTGTATGCTGACGAACAGCCAAGGACGTCTTGTGTGTGCTGGCGGACACCCACGGACGTCCTGTGTGTACTGAACAGACAGTCCACATGGGCCAAAATTACCCAAACAGTCCACGGGAAGGGTCAGCGTGCTGAGTCCAAGGACCAACGTGCTGATATGTGTACTGATGGACAGCCACACACGTCCTGTGTGTGCTGACAGACACACACGGACGTCCTGTGTGTGCTGATGGACACCCACGAACGTCCTGTGTGTACTGAACTGACAGCCGACGTGGACCAAAATTATCCGAACAGTCCACGGGAAGGGCCAGCGTGCTGAGTCCAAGGACCAGCGTGCTGATATGTGTACTGATGGACAGCCACATACGTCCTGTGTTTGCTGACAGACACACACGGACACACACATACAGCCATGGACGTCCTGTGTGTGCTGACGGACAGCCACAAACGTCATGTGTGTGCTAGCGGACACCCACAGACGTCCTGTGTGTACTGAACACACATCCCACGTGGGCTAAAATCACCCAAACAATCCACGGGAAGGGCCAACGTGATGAGTCCAAGGACCAACGTGCTGATATGTGTACTGATTGACAGCCACGGATGTCATGTGTGTGCTTACGGACACACACGGACACACATGGACAGCCACAGATGCCGTGTGTCTGCTGACAGACACACACGGAAGTCCTGTGTGTGCTGACGGACACCCACGGACGTCCTGTGTTTGCTGACGGACACACACGGACACACACAGACAGCCACGGATGTCCTGTGTGTGCTGACGGACAGCCACAGACAGCCATGGCCGTCCTGTGTGTACTGGCGGACACCCACAGACGTCCTGTGTGTACTGAACAGACAGCCCACGTGGGCCAAAATCACCAAAACAGTCCACGGGAAAGGTCAGCGTGCTGAGTCCAAGAACCAGCGTGCTGATATGTGTACTGAGGAACAGCCACAGACTTCCTGTGTGTGCTGACGGACACACACGGACGTCCTGTGTGTGCGGACAGACACACACGGACGTCATGTGTGTGCTGATGGACACCCACGAACGTCCTGTGTGTACTGAACTGACAGCCCACGTGGACCAAAATTACCCGAACAGTCCACGGGAAGGGCCAGCGTGCTGACTCCAAGGACCAGCGTACTGATATGTGTACGGATGAACACCCACGGACGTCCTGTGTGTGCTGACGGACACACACAGACAGCCACGGACGTCCTGTGTGTGCTGACGAACAGCCACAGACACCTACAGACATTATGTGTGTACTGAACAGACAGCCCACGTGGGCCAAAATCACCTGAACAATCCACGGGAAGGGTCAGCGTGCTGAGTCCAAGGACCAACGTGCTGATATGTGTACTGATGGACAGCCACGGACAAACTGTGTGTGCTGATAGACACACACGGACACACACACAGACAGCCACAGACGTCCTGTGTGTGCTGACGGACACCCACGGACGTCCTGTGTGTGCTGACGGACACCCACAGACGTCCTGTGTGTACTGAATAGATAGCCCACGTTGGCCAAAATCACCCGAATAGTCCATGGGAAGGGCCAGCGTGCTGAGTCCAAGGACCAGCGTGCTGATTGTGTACTGATGGACAGCCACATACGTCATGTGTGTGCTGACGGACACACACGGACACACACAGACAACCACTGACATCATGTGTGTGCTGACGGACAGCCACAGACGTCTTGTGTGTGCTGGCGGACACCCACGGACGTCCTGTGTGCACTGAACAAATAGCCCACGTCGGCCAAAATCACTCGAACAGTCCACGGGAAGGGCCAGCGTGCTGAGTCCAAGGACCAACGTGCTGATATGTGTACTGATGGACAGACACGGACGTCCTGTGTGTTCTGACGGGCACACACGGACACACACGGACAGCCTCAGACGTCATGTGTGTGCTGGCGGACAGCCACGGACATCCTGTGTGTACTTAACAGACAGCCCACGTGGGCCAAAATCACCCAAACAGTCCACAGGAAGGCCAGTGTGCTGAGTCCTAGGACCAGCGTGCTGATATGTGTACTGATGGACAGCCACAGACGTCCTGTGTGTGCTGACAGACACACATGAACATACACGACACATACGGACAGCCACGAACGTCCTGTGTGTGCTGAAGGACAGCCACGGACAGCGAAGGACGTCCCGTGTGTGCTTGCGGACAACCACAGACGTCTGTGTGTACTGAACAGACAATCCACATGGGCCAAAATTACCCGAACAGTCCATGGGAAGGGTCAGCGTGCTGAGTCCAAGGACCTTACATGGGCGAACCTTTATAGGTAATAGCTTACTTGGCCGAAGCTTTATAGGTAATAGCTTACTTGGCCGATCCTTTATAGGTAATGGATCGTGCGCGGTGAAGCCTGCATTATGCAGCCAAGTCACGGCCAAGTCATGGTCGAGCCGTTTATTCTCTCATGGTCTCTTCGGCCGAGTAATGTCTTCTTTGTTTTGGCCATTTGTATCATGGCCTCTACGACAGAGGAATGGTCCTTTATGGCCGAGTAATGGCCGACCCATATAACATGGTCTGTGACCATAGTACACGAACTTGTTGTATTGATCATGGGTTTATCATCTCTCCCCCTCATGACCATACTATAAGGTCGTGATGCTTGGGACAATTAAGCCTAATGAGTTTCCCTTTGTGTACATGTTTCACAACGTGAGATTTTTACGGGATAACTCTGTGCCTTTTCAATATTAATCTTTGCATCAAGTTTAGACTAGGATGGCTAATCCTATCATGCCATATAGTGTAAAATTTCGTGGTGTATCTCAATATGGTCACCACGGCTCTTGCCTCTTATCATACTGATCTATAGCATAGTTTTGATCAGTAGGATCATAGGTATAGTCTTGACCACTTATAAGGTCTTAAGCGTTTTTCATCTTTAAATCTAAAGGAACTTGTTTCCTTCCTTGCCCATTGTTTCTACTTGGAAACCATTCATTATAACTTCAATGGTCACATGTTCTTTTGGGTGTGTGTAATGCCTTTTAAGGCAATGCCTTGGCCATAGTTGTGTAATGCCTTTTAAGGCAATGCCTTGGCCATAGTTTCTTACTAGGCTTGGGCGATATTATAAATAAAGGGCAAAAATTAAGAGGTTCGGCCAGGAAGTGGACCGAGCAACGTAAGGCTTCGACCACGGCCTTGTCGGCCGGATCGGGGTGTTACAGGAAGGGCCAGCGTGCTGAGTCCAAGGACCAACGTGCTGATATATGTACTGATGGACAGCCACAGACGTCCAGTGTGTGCTGACGGACACAGACGGACACACACGGACACACACGAACAGCCACAGACGTCCTATGTGTGATGGCGGACAGCCACTGACATCCTCTGTGTACTGAACAGACAGCCCACGTGGGCTAAAATCACCCGAAAAGTCCACGGGAAGGGTCAGCGTGCGGAGTCCAAGGACCAACGTTCTGATATGTGTACAGATGGACAGCCACGGACGTCATGTGTGTGCTGACGGACACACACAGACACACACAGACAGCCACAGACGTCCTTTGTGTACTGAACAGACAGCCCACGTGGGCCAATATCACCCGAACAGTCCACGGGAAGGGCCAGCGTGCTGAGTCCAAGGACCAGCGTGCTGAGTCCAAGGACCAGCGTGATGATATGTGTACTGATGGACAGCCACAGACGTCTTCTGTGTGCTGACGGACACACACGGACACAGACAGACAGCCACAGACGTCATGTGTGTGCTGACGGGCACACACGGACACACACGGACACACACGGACAGCCACGGACGTCCTGTGTGTTCTGGCGGACAGCCACGGACATCCTGTGTGTACTGAACAGACAGCCCACGTGGGCCAAAATCACCCAAACAGTCCACGGGAAGGGCCAGCGTGCTGAGTCCTAGGACCAGAGTGATGATATGTGTACTGATGGACAGCCACAGACGTCCTGTGTGTGCTGACGGACACACATGAACACATACAGACACATACGGACAGCCACGAACGTCCTGTGTGTGCAGACGGACAGCCACGGACAGCCAAGGATGTCCTGTGTGTGCTTGCGGACAACCACGGACGTCCTGTGTGTACTGAACAGACAATACACATGGGCCAAAATCACCCGAACAGTCCACGGGAAGGGTCAGCGTGCTATGTCCAAGGACCTTACATGGGCGAACCTTTATAGGTAATAGCTTACTTGGCCGAACCTTTATAGGTAATAGCTTACTTGGCCGAACCTTTATAGATAATGGATCGTGCACGGTGAAGCCTGCACTATGCAGCCAAGTCATGGCCAAGTAATGGTCGAGCCGTTTATTCTCTCATGGTCTCTTCGGCCGAGTAATGTCCTCTTTGGTTTGGCCATTTGTATCATGGCCTCTACGACAGAGGGATGGTCCTTTATGGCTGAGTAATGGCCGACCCATATAACATGGTCTGTGACCATAGTACACGAACTTGTAGTATTGATCATGGGTTTATCATCTCTCCCCCTCATGACCATACTGTAAGGTCGTGATGCTTGGGACAATTAAGCCTAATGAGTTTCCCTTTGTGTACATGTTTCACAACGTGAGATTTTTACGGGATTAATCTGTGCCTTTTCAATATTAATCTTTGCATCAAGTTTAGACTAGGATGGCTAATCCAATCATGCCATATAGTGTAAAATTTTGTGGTGTATCTCAATATGGTCACCACGGCTCTTGCCTCTTATCATACTGATATATAGCATAGTTTTGATCAGTAGAGATCATAGGTATAGTCTTGACCACTTATAAGGTCTTAAGCGTTTTTCATCTTTAAATCTAAAGGAACTTGTTTCCTTCCTTGCCCATTGTTTCTACTTGGAAACTATTCATTATAACTTCAATGGGTCACATGTTCTTTTGGGTGTGTGTAATGCCTTTTAAGGCAATGCCTTGGCCATAGTTTCTTACTAGGCTTGGGCGATATTATAAATAAAGGGCAAAAATTAAGAGGTTCGGCCAGGAAGTGGACCGAGCGACGTAAGGCTTCGACCACGGCCTAGTCGGCCGGATCGGGGTGTTACAGGAAGGGCCAGCGTGCTGAGTCCAAGGACCAACGTGCTGATATGTGTACTGATGGACAGCCACGGACGTCCTGTGTGTGCTGACAGACACAGACGGACACAAACGGACACACATGAACAGCCACATACATCCTGTGTGTGCTGGCAGACAGCCACAGACATCCTCTGTGTACTGAACAGACAGCCCACGTGGGCTAAAATCACCCGAACAGTCCACGGGAAGGGTCAGCGTGCGGAGTCCAAGGACCAACGTTCCGATATGTGTACAGATGGACAGCCACGGACGTCCTGTGTGTGCTGACGGACACACACAGACACACACGGAAAGCCACGGACGTCCTATGTTTGCTGAAGGAAACACACGGACGTCCTGTGTGTGCTGACGGACACCCACGGACGTCCTTTGTGTACTGAACAAACAGCCCACGTGGGCCAAAATCACCCGAACAGTCCACAGGAAGGGCCAGCGTGCTGAGTCCAAGGACCAGCGTGCTGATATGTGTACTTGTGGACAGCCACGGACGTCCCGTGTGTGCAGACGGACACACACGGACACACACAGACAGCCACGGACGTCCTGTGTCTGCTGACGGACAGCCACGGACGTCCTGTGTGTACTGAACAGACAGCCCATGTGGGCCAAAATCACCCACGGACAGAAAGTTTTCTGAAAGGAAACATCAAAAATATGTAAACAAAGAGTTTAGGATGTCAAGTGTTGATCATAAGTTGCTGTAGACATACGTTTAGACGACGAAACCCCCAACTTTGTAGCATGCAAAAGACATGGTTAGAAGCAAAAGAAAATTTGAAAATTTACCAGAAAATAGCTTTAACCATTCTTATGAAGCATGCAAAAAAATAAGATTCAAATTCGAAGAATTTTTTTTTACATTTAAAATACTCCCGGAACACAACCAATGTCTACTGGTGACAGACTGAAAAGAAGTGTTTTGTCTATATAAGGGGTAGGCACTCTTCTGAGCCTACCCTCAGTACCCGAAGGGGTATGTAGTGTTGGACTGATTGGTCCAACACTATCGATGGCTGGGTTGAGGTCGATGGCCGGATTGTCTCCGATGAATTTTCCGGTAACTTTTCCGGTCGACCGTATTGCCCCTAACTTCAAATTTTCGCGCTTGTGTGATCTTGGCCTGGTTTCATCCGTCTTCCAGTTACTCTTTTGATTACATCTCAAAAGTGGTTGGAATGATTGATGTTAACGGGGCAAATGAACATTCGGCGTATGAGTGGTGATTGGATAGCTAGTGTTTGTAGGCTCTGTGCTCGCACACCCAACTACAGACCAACTATCCTCCTCAGTTTCTTCACTAGCATAGTTTTATGCTTATTGAACTGATCCGGGGCCTGTGTTGCGTACTTATCTGGAAGGAATTGTTAAGATTTGCTTAAAATGTTGTTTGCGGCAGTGGGGAAGTCGTGAACACATAAGCCGGCACTTGTGATTCTTGCGTCTTTGCATAATTTATGCATTGTTCGCAAAGGTGAATAAGATGTTTGATGAGATCTCGGTTGCGGAAATATTATGGCGGTGACTCGAAGAAATTCTGTCCCGCTAAGCATGTTTGTCTCCAGACAAAAGATGACGGTCAAGTCTCCGTCTGTTCCCACTTTCCATGTGTTTGCGGGAATATGACGTGGTCTTGCCCTGATTTATGAATGCTACCTGGTTGATCCTGCCAGTAGTCATATGCTTGTCGCAAAGATTAAGCCATGCATGTGTAAGTATGAACGAATTCAGACTGTGAAACTGCGAATGGCTCATTAAATCAGTTATATTTTGTTTGATGGTAACTACTACTCGGATAACCGTAGTAATTCTAGAGCTAATACGTGCAACAACCCTCGACTTCTGGAAGGGATGCATTTATTAGATAAAAGGTCGACGCGGGCTCTGTGAAAGGACCCGACCCATTTTTTCGTACCATCAGTACGAGTCTGGCTCGACTTCCTCGATCAGACTTGGGCCGTTTTCCGTCGGATCTTCGAACGTTCAGACAGTCGGAATCACCCCACAGACGATCGTTCTTGACTCGGACTTGATCGATCCAGCCAAATATCGAAGGTTCTCTCTTTATCGGACTTTTCTCTCTCTGAGTTCTTCTCTGGTTCTTTCTTTCTGTTTCCCGTACAGAAATGGCGAAATAAGACCAAGGAGACGATTAAAATGGGCAGTTGGGCGGTTTAGGCCCGAGAAACTGCAAAGATAACCGTTCCCGCTTATTTTACACGCGGCTCTTTGTCCATAACCGCCTCCCCGCGCTCCAAAGCATGTCAGCGCGAGTTTTTCCCCTTTTCGGACCTTAACTGTTCCCGCCAGTTTTACTTAGACGAAACTCGAGCTGAAGCTGACTGATGCAATCGACAACTATAACCGCCTTGTCCGAATCAGACCAATACTACTGAATCAGCTCATCTCAGCTTAGCCGACAGTCTTAACTGCCTTGTCTGATTTCCGACAATCTCTGTCTAGCCGACCAGCTCAACCGTCATGTCCGAATCCGACAACACTTGTCCGGATCCGACCATTGCTGTCCGAAAATGCCGCTTTGCCTGGATTTTCATCGAACTGGCCGAACACTACTGAGTTCCGCAAATCGAACGGCCTGGTCCAATAACCCGAGCGTAAGACCGACTGATGGAGCTTTGTTGGCTCAAAAACAGATCAGATCCTAGCTTTAATCGGGTACATGGTTCCGCTCCATCCACTACTAATCAGACTTCCGAACCAAGAACTCCCATCCACCCACGGTAAGTCCTTACAACTTTGGCCAGCTCTTTCTAGCATCATCAAACCCATTCAGTACGTTCCAACAGTCCGGCCAGTCAGTCCTCAGATCATCCTATCATCGATCTTCGGAACACGGTCGCTACAAGTTCTCCCCCACTTGGCTCAGACTCGTCCTCGAGTCTTTCTTCCTGAATCTTCCTTGAGTTTGTCAAACCACTTTGGAAACTCAGCTTTCATTCTCGCCTCTGGCTCCCAAGTCGTTTCTTCTTCTCCATCGCAGTCCCAAACGACTTGAATCATTTTGATATTCTTTCTGCCTTCAGGTTTGGTTTTCCTACCAATGATCCGGACTGGTCGTCCCTCCACTGTAAGGTTTTCTCTCAAGTCAGATGGTGGTTCTGAAACCACATTGTCTTGATTCCTTATGCATTTTCGCAGCAAGGATACATGGAACACGTTATGGAACTGAGCCATCGATGAAGGCAGTTCCAGTTTGTAAGCGACCTTTCCAATCCTTTCCAGGATCTTATACGGCCCCATGTATCTTGGACTCAGCTTGGCATTCTTTGAGGAACGGTCCTTGCCTTTGTAGGTGACGGTTTTGAGATATACCATGTCCCCTACTTCAAACTCAAGCTCTTTTCTGCGTCTGTCTGCATAACTCTTCTGCCTGTCCTGAGACTCTTTCATTTTCAGTTTCAAGACTCGGATTCTTTCAGTTGTTTCCTCCACAAAATCTCGGCCAAATATGCTGCGCTCCCCCACTTGGGTCCAGCATAGCGGTGTCCTACACGGCCGTCCGTACAAGGCCTCGTATGGAGACATTCCAATGCTTGCATGATAGCTGTTGTTGTATGAGAACTCGGCCAGATGCAAGTATTGATCCCATTTGTCTCCCCAATCCAGAACACAAGATCGCAGCAAGTCTTCAAGTGTTCGGATTGTCCTTTCTGATTGTCCATCCGTTTGCGGATGATATGCTGTACTCATATGGACCTTGGTCCCCATCGACTTCTGCATCGCCCTCCAAAAGGCTGAATAAAACTTGGAGTCTCGGTCTGACACTATGCTTACCGGAACTCCATGAAGTCTGACGATCTGTTCCACATATAACTTGGCTAGCACTGCTGCATTGTCTGTCTTGTTGATTGCCAAGAAATGCGAAGATTTGGTCAATCTGTCCACTATCACCCAGATAGCGTCCTTGCCATTTCTCATTGGCAAGCCAGTCACGAAGTCCATCGTGATCATATCCCACTTCCATTCCGGAATGGGTAAACTCTGAAGTAGTCCGCTCGGAACTTGATTTTCCGCCTTAACCATCTGGCAGATTGGGCACCCAGCTACCCATTTTGCAACATCACGCTTCATTCCAACCCAATGATAGTATCTCTTCAAGTCTCGGTACATCTTGTTGGCTCCTGGATGTATCGAAAACTTAGACTGATGTGCTTCTTTTAGGATCTCATCCCGCAATCCTTTGTCATTAGGAACACACACCCGGCCATTAACCAAAATCGTCCCATTGTTTGAAGTCTGATACTCTGTCTTCTCATTCTTTGAAGCTTTGATCAGATCATCATCCTTTTCCTGAGCAAGGCGAACTCTGGACAACAAGTCAGCCTGATCCGCTGCACCAAGACCCAACGGTTCCACTTCGTCGGTCAAGGCAGCTAATCGTAAGGTTCCCACCATGTGAACCAGTTCCTGCATGTCTTTCTCTGAAGCTGAAGCTACTCTCTTCCTGCTCAAGGCATCCGCGACTAGATTTGCCTTTCCCGGATGGTAGGCAATATCCAAGTCATAATCCGCAACCAGTTCCATCCACCGCCTCTGCCTAAGGTTCAGCTCTGGTTGAGTGAAGATATACTTCAAACTCTTATGATCCGTGAAGACCTGGACCTTGGCACCATAGAGGTAAGATCGCCATATCTTCAACGCAAACACGACAGCAGCCATTTCTAAGTCGTGTGTTGGATAGTTTCCTTCGTGTTTCCTCAGCTGTCTAGACGCATACGCAATCACTTTGCCTTGTTGCATCAGAACACACCCAAGTCCAACTTTGGATGCATCTGTATAGACCACATATGGCTCGTTGTCCATTGGAAGAGCCAATACTGGAGTAGTGGTCAACATCTCCTTGAGTTTGCTGAAACTCACTTCACAGTTTTCTGTCCACACAAACTGAACATCTTTCCCAGTCAACTTTGTCAACGGCTGAGCCATGCTAGCAAATCCCTTAACAAAACGCCGGTAGTATCCAGCCAGTCCGAGAAAACTCCTGATCTCCGTTGGGTTCCTTGGTCTTGGCCAGTCCGCAATGGCTTTGATTTTTTCTGGGTCGACGGACACTCCCTTGTCCGACACCACATGACCCAAGAAACCAATTTCTTTTTGCCAGAAACTGCATTTGCTAAGCTTGGCGTACAGCTTATGTTCCCGCAGTTTATCCAAAACCATTCTCAAGTGTTGCTCGTGATCTTTCTGATTCTTTGAGTAGATCAAGATGTCGTCTATGAAGACAATAACAAATTCATCCAGGTAGTCTCTAAAAATGTTATTCATCATCTTCATAAACGCTGCAGGGGCGTTGGTCAGTCCGAAGGGCATGACCACGAACTCGTAGTGGCCATATCTTGATCTGAAAGCTGTCTTACGGATATCCTCTTCAGCAATCGGAATCTGATGGTATCCCGAAGCTAAATCAATCTTTGAGAAACAAGTAGCACCTCGGAGTTGGTCCAATAACTCATCTATCCTTGGGAGAGGGTACTTGTTCTTCACTGTGACTCTGTTAATCCCCCTGTAGTCGATGCATAGTCTGAAGCTACCATCTTTCTTCTTCACAAACAAGACTGGTGCACCCCAAGGCGAGCTGCTTGGCCGCACAAACCTTTCTCCACCAACTCATCCAACTGTTTCTTCAGTTCCGACATTTCAGCCGGAGCCATCCGATACGGAGCTTTTGAGATTGGTGTTGTACCCGGCTCAAGCTCAATCGTGAAAGGATCAGAACGGTCCGGTGGTAATCCTGTCAAGGATTCGAACACGTCATCATACTCCTTTACAATCGGAATCCCTTCCAACTCAGCATCAGGTCCGACTTCCACAGTCGTGATTGAAGCCAGATAGGCCTCACACCCTTTTTCCAGCATTCGTTCTGCTTGAAGTGCTGAAATGATCAGACTCCCATTGGTCGGTCTGACCCCTTGATAGACAAGCTTTCCATTGCCGATTTCAAACTGAACTCGGCCACGATGACAATCAAGATGTGCCTTGTATTTACTCAGCCAATCCATTCCAAGGATCACATCGTATGATTTCACTGGGCAAATGACCAAGTCGGCTGGCATGTTCACTCCCCCGATCATCACAGAGACGTTTCGGATTTTTCCTGAAGTGTACATGATCTGACCACCAGCCGCCCGAACCGGTCTTACTTCTTCTTCTTCTTTCTGAAATTCTCCAATTCCAAGCATCTCAGGTTGCACAAAGCAGTGAGATGCACCGGAATCAAACAGAACATGGGCTGCCACTCCGCCCATGACTAAGGTCCCTACATATTCACCCGGAACACTAAGGACCTACTCTACAGACAAGGAATTTCACACAGAAATTCTTAAGGCAAAGGTGAGAGATAGGATGACTCACCAGTGATCGGACGAGACGTGCTTGGGTCCGACGACTCATCACCAATGGTGTACACCCGCGGCATGATGGCCTGCCTCTTCGCAGCCGGCTGAGGCCCATCACTCGGACGCTTCCCAGCAGATTGTGCGTCCTTTGGACACTGATTCTTGAAGTGTCCAGTTTCCCCGCAGTTGTAGCACACGCGTTCCCCAGTACTCCTGTTCTGGCTCTTCGGCCTTTGATCTTCTTCAGGACAATCCCGCACCTTGTGATCCATACTTCCACAACGGTGACAAGCTCCCGTAGCAGCACGGCACACACCAGAGTGCATCTTCCCACAAGTCGAACACGCACTGCGACTGGTTGCATTCGGCTTGCTGGAAGTGCCAGACTTCACCACCTTTTGATTCTTCCCCGCATGCTTACCAGGATGGACATGCGCCACTGAGCCAAACACTTTGGCTTCCTCACTGATTCCCGCTTCCTGCTCCGCGGCCTTTTCCACCAGTTCGGCCACGGTATCATAGTTGCGGATCTTACAACGAGTTCGGAGATCAACCCTAAGTCCGCGCATGAATTTACGGACCAAGGATATCTCAGACTCTGCCTCACGCCCAGCATACTTCTTGAGGCTGTTGAACTCTACTTCATATTCCCTTACAGACATAGATCCCTGTTCCAGTCTGAGGAAGGCTCCCTCAAGTTGGTCAAATGCTTCCGGCGGAAAGTACTTCGCATGGAACTCGGCCTTAAAATTGCCCCAGGTGCACTGATCCTCACCAATCCGGGCAGCAACACCTCGCCACCAGGTGTGCGCATCACCGTCCAAGTAGTGGACAGCAATGTCCTTCTTGTAAGCAAGAGGACAACGGATCGACTTAAAGTTCCGGCCTATCCTGTCAATCCATTGATCTGCTTCCACTGGTTTGGAACCACCCGAAAAGAACTTGGTTCCCAGTTTCTGCATGTGGTCCATGACCTTGAGATAAGACGGATTCCTAGCAACGTGTGCATCTTCTCCATCTTGCACCACTTGCTCCGCCTCGTCCACAACAGGTGGAACCACTGGAGGTGCCGCCACAGCAGGCAGCCTTGCCAAGACTTGTGCCAACATAGCCAGCACAGCTTCCAATCCAACAGCTCCAGCAGCAGCACCAGCGGCTGCAGCATTGTTCACATTTGCTGCATTCTGAGCAGCATTCCGAGCCTCTTCCGTACCAGCTTCATTCCTGGCCACGTTGCTCGCAGACCCCTCACCAGTCTCATTCACAGTCCTTCTTGCGTTACGGTTACTTTTTGCCATCTGCAATCAGATCACAGGCAAGTTAGTCAAAACTAACTTGGGATCAGGACACGGAACACAGAATTTACCACGAGACGTCAGGCTTGGAAGGATGGTTTGCCCCAATAACCCACTACACTTAGATTGTCATAGAACCGACTCCGCTCTGATACCACTTGAAAGGACCCGACCCATTTTTTCGTACCATCAGTACGAGTCTGGCTCGACTTCCTCGATCAGACTTGGGCCGTTTTCCGTCGGATCTTTCGAACGTTCCAGACAGTCGGAATCACCCACAGAGATCGTTCTTGACTCGGACTTGATCGATCCAGCCAAATATCGAAGGTTCTCTCTTTATCGGACTTTTCTCTCTCTGAGTTCTTCTCTGGTTTCTTTCTTTCTGTTTCCCGTACAGAAA
>NW_022610560.1:0-6487 GCF_000309985.2 Brassica rapa
AGATGCATCCTTCACTAACATATGATGAAGGTCAAAGAGGTTTGGGACTTTTTTTGTCTCTGTGTTTCTAGAGAATAACTATTTTATAGTGGTTAGTCCACCAATTTAGGGAGTATTATGAAGTTTTACTAAATTAATTGACAAAAAATTAAACCGATGCCCATGTACCATGAAAATGAGTTTAATATACATTAATAAAATGTAGAATGTGTTTAGAAATTTTAAAACAACCCCAATTATCATATGCTTCATTATTATAGCATTTACCGAAAAATTCAGTATTTTCGTAGGGGTTAGCCCATAGATTTTGAGAAAAATTCAAAAATATGAAAAAATCTGTTTTAATGCATAATTGCATCCTTCACTAACATATGATGAAGGTCAAAGAGGTTTGAAACTTTTGTTGTCTCCATTTCCCTAGAAAATAGCGATTTTATAGTGGTTAGTCCACCAATTTAGGAAGTATTATGAAGTTTTACTAATTTAATTGACAAAAAACTTAAAACGATGCCCATGTACCATGAAAATGAGTTTAATATACATTAATACAAATTTAGAATGTGTTTAGAAATTTTAAAACAACCCCAAAGATCATATGCTTCATTATTAGAGCATTTACCGAAAAATTCAGTATTTTCGTAGGGGTTAGCCCATAGATTTTGAGAAAATTCAAAAATATGAAAATTTTGTTTTAATGCATAGTTGCATCCTTCACTAACATATGATGAAGGTCAAAGAGGTTTGGGATCTTTTTTGTCTCCGTGTTTCTAGAGAATAACTATTTTATAGTGGTTAGTCCACCAATTTAGGAAGTATTATGAAGTTTTAATAAATTAATTGACAAAAAAATTAAACCGATGCCCATGTACCATGAAAATGAGTTTAATATACATTAATAAAAATGTAGAATGTGTTTAGAAATTTTAAAACAACCCCAATATCATATGCTTCATTATTATAGCATTTACCGAAAAATTCAGTATTTTCGTAGGGGTTAGCCCATAGATTTTGAGAAAAATTCAAAAATGAAAAAATCTGTTTTAATGCATAATTGCATCCTTCACTAACATAATGAAGGTCAAAGAGGTTTGGAACTTTTGTTGTCTCCATTTCCCTAGAAAATAGCGATTTTATATGGTTAGTCCACCAATTTAGGAAGTATTATGAAGTTTTACTAATTTAATTGACAAAAAAACTTAAAACGATGCCCATGTACCATGAAAAGTTTAATATACATTAATACAAATGTAGAATGTGTTTAGAAATTTTAAAACAACCCCAAGATCATATGCTTCATTATTAGAGCATTTACCGAAAAATTCAGTATTTTCGTAGGGTTAGCCCATAGATTTTGAGAAATTCAAAAATATGAAATTTGTTTTAATGCATAGTTGCATCCTTCACTAACATATGATAAGGTCAAAGAGGTTTGAGACTTTTTTGTCTCCGTGTTTCTAGAGAATAACATTTTTATAGTGGTTAGTCCACCAATTTAGGGAGTATTATGAAGTTTTACTAAATTAATTGACAAAAAATTAAACCGCTGCCCATCTACCATGAAAATGAGTTTAATAATGTATAATAAAAATGTAGAATGTGTTTAGAAATATTAAAACAATCCCAATTATCATATGCTTCATTATTATAGCATTTACCGAAAATTCAGTATTTTCGTAGGGGTTGTTAACCCATAGATTTTGAGAAAAATTTAAAAATATGAAAAATCTGTTTTAATGCATAATTGCATCCTTCACTAACATATGATGAAGGTCAAAGAGGTTGGAACTTTTGTTGTCTCCATTTCCCTAGAAAATAGCGATTTATAGTGGTTAGTCCACCAATTTAGGAAGTATTATGAAGTTTTACTAATTAATTGACAAAAAACTTAAAACGATGCCCATGTACCATGAAAATGAGTTTAATATACATTAATACAATGTAGAATGTGTTTAGAAATTTTAAAACAACCCAATCATATGCTTCATTATTAGAGCATTTACCGAAAAATTCAGTATTTTCGTAGGGGTTAGCCCATAGATTTTGAGAAAAATTCAAAATATGAAAATTTTGTTTTAATGCATAGTTGCATCCTTCACTAACATATGATGAAGGTCAAAGAGGTTTGGGACCTTTTTGTCTCCGTGTTCTAGAGAATAACTATTTTATAGTGGTTAGTCCACCAATTTAGGGAGTATTATGAAGTTTTACTAAATTAATTGACAAAAAACTTAAAACGATGCCATGTACCATGAAAATGAGTTTAATATACATTAATACAAATGTAGAATGTGTTTAGAAATTTTAAAACAACACCAATTATCATATGCTTCATTATTATAGCATTTACCAAAAAAATTATGTATTTTCGTAGGGGTTAGCCCATAGATTTTGAGAAAAATTCAAAAATATGAAAAATCTGTTTTAATGCATAATTGCATCCTTCACTAACATATGATGAAGGTCAAAGAGGTTTGGAACTTTTGTTGTCTCCAATTCCCTAGAAAATAGCGATTTTATAGTGGTTAGTCCACCAATTTAGGAAGTATTATGAAGTTTTACTAATTTAATTGGCAAAAAACTTAAACGATGCCCATACCATGAAAATGAGTTTAATATACATTAATACAAATGTAGAATGTGTTTAGAAATTAAAACAACCCCAAAGATCATATGCTTCATTATTAGAGCATTTACCGAAAAATTCAGTATTTTCGTAGGGGTTAGCCCATAGATTTTGAGAAAAATTCAAAAATATGAAAATTTTGTTTTAATGCATAGTTGCATCCTTCACTAACATATGATGAAGGTCAAAGAGGTTTGGACCTTTTTTGTCTCCGTGTTCTAGAGAATAACTATTTTATAGTGGTTAGTCCACCAATTTAGGGAGTATTATGAAGTTTTACTAAATTAATTGACAAAAAAATTAAACCGATGCCCATGTACCATGAAAATGAGTTTAATATACATTAATAAAAATGTAGAATGTGTTTAGAAATTTTAAAACAACCCCAATTATCATATGCTTCATTATTAGAGCATTTACCGAAAAATTCAGTATTTTCGTAGGGGTTAGCCCATAGATTTTGAGAAAAATTCAAAAATATGAAAAATCTGTTTTAATGCATAATTGCATCCTTCACTAACATATGATGAAGGTCAAAGAGGTTTGAAACTTTTGTTGTCTCCATTTCCCTAGAAAATAGCGATTTTATAGTGGTTAGTCCACCAATTTAGGAAGTATTATGAAGTTTTACTAATTTAATTGACAAAAAACTTAAAACGATGCCCATGTACCATGAAAATGAGTTTAATATACATTAATAAAAATGTAGAATGTGTTTAGAAATTTTAAAACAACCCAAAGATCATATGCTTCATTATTAGCATTTACCGAAAAAATTCAGTATTTTCGTAGGGTTTAGCCCATAGATTTTGAGAAAAATTCAAAAATATGAAAATTTTGTTTTAATGCATAGTTGCATCCTTCACTAACATATGATGAAGGTCAAAGAGGTTTGGGACCTTTTTTGTCTCCGTGTTTCTAGAGAATAACTATTTTATAGTGGTTAGTCCACCAATTTAGGGAGTATTATGAAGTTTTACTAAATTAATTGACAAAAAATTAAACCGATGCCCATGTACCATGAAAATGAGTTTAATATACATTAATAAAAATGTAGAATGTGTTTAGAAATTTTAAAACAACCTCAATTATCATATGCTTCATTATTATAGCCCATAGATTTTGAGAAAAATTCAAAAATATGAAAAATCTGTTTTAATGCATAATTGCATCCTTCACTTACATATAATGAAGGTCAAAGAGGTTTGGAACTTTTGTTGTCTCCATTTCCCTAGAAAATAGCGATTTTATAGTGGTTAGTCCACCAATTTAGGAAGTATTATGAAGTTTTACTAATTTAATTGACAAAAAACTTAAAACGATGCCCATGTACCATGAAAATGAGTTTAATATACATTAATACAAATGTAGAATGTGTTTAGAAATTTTAAAACAACCAAAGATTCATATGCTTCATTATTAGAGCATTTACCG
Organism: Brassica rapa; assembly: GCF_000309985.2. NCBI lineage: Eukaryota > Viridiplantae > Streptophyta > Magnoliopsida > Brassicales > Brassicaceae > Brassica > Brassica rapa. The sequence goes on from NW_022610560.1 coordinate 4,058, forward strand.
AAAAATCAGTATTTTCGTAGGGGTTAGCCCATAGATTTGAGAAAAAAATTCAAAAATATGAAAATTTGTTTAATGCATAGTTGCATCCTTCACTAACATATGATGAAGGTCAAAGAGGTTGGGACCTTTTTTGTCTCCGTGTTTCTAGAGAATAGCTTTTTATAGTGGTTAGTCCACCAATTTAGGGAGTATTATGAAGTTTTACTAAATTAATTGACAAAAAATTAAACCGATGCCCATGTACCATGAAAAGTTTAATATACATTAATAAAAATGTAGAATGTGTTTAGAAATTTTAAAACAACCCCAATTATCATATGCTTCATTATTATAGCATTTACCAAAATTCAGTATTTTCGTAGGGGTTAGCCCATAGATTTTGAGAAAAATTCAAAAATATGAAAATCTGTTTTAATGCATAATTGCATCCTTCACTAACATATGATGAAGGTCAAAGAGGTTTGGAACTTTTGTTGTCTCCTTTCCCTAGAATAGCGATTTTATAGTGGTTAGTCCACCAATTTAGGAAGTATTATGAAGTTTTACTAAATTAATTGACAAAAAATTAAACCGATGCCCATGTACCATGAAAATGAGTTTAATATACATTAATAAAAATGTAGAACGTGTTTAGAAATTTTAAAACAACCCCAAATATCATATGCTTCATTATTAGAGCATTTACCGAAAAATTCAGTATTTTCGTAGGGGTTAGCCCATAGATTTTGAGAAAAATTCAAAAATATGAAAATTTTGTTTTAATGCATAGTTGCATCCTTCACTAACATATGATGAAGGTCAAAGAGGTTTTAAACTTTTGTTGTCTCCATTTCCCTAGAAAATAGCGATTTTATAGTGGTTAGTCCACCAATTTAGGAAGTATTATGAAGTTTTACTAATTTAATTGACAAAAAACTTAAAACGATGCCCATGTACCATGAAAATGAGTTTAATATACATTAAAAAAAATGTAGAATGTGTTTAGAAATTTTAAAACAACCCCAAAGATCATATGCTTCATTATTAGAGCATTTACCGAAAAATTCAGTATTTTCGTAGGGGTTAGCCCATAGATTTTGAGAAAATTCAAAAAATATGAAAATTTGTTTTAATGCATAGTTGCATCCTTCACTAACATATGATGAAGGTCAAAGAGGTTTGAACTTTTTTGTCTCCGTTTTCTAGAGAATAACGATTTTATAGTGGTTAGTCCACCAATTTAGGGAGTATTATGAAGTTTTACTAATTAATTGACAAAAAATTAAACCGATGCCCATGTACCATGAAAATGAGTTTAATATACATTAATAAAAATGTAGAATGTGTTTAGAAATTTTAAAACAACCCCAATTATCATATGCTTCATTATTATAGCATTTACCAAAAATTCAGTATTTTCGTAGGGGTTAGCCCATAGATTTTGAGAAAAATTCAAAAATATGAAAATATGTTTTTAATGCATAATTGCATCCTTCACTAACATATGATGAAGGTCAAAGAGGTTTGGAACTTTTGTTGTCTCCATTTCCCTAGAAAATAGCGATTTTATAGTGGTTAGTCCACCAATTTAGGAAGTATTATGAAGTTTTACTAATTTAATTGACAAAAAACTTAAAACGATGCCATGTACCATGAAAATGAGTTTAATATACATTAATACAAATGTAGAATGTGTTTAGAATTTTAAAACAACCCCAATTATCATATGCTTCATTATTAGAGCATTTACCGAAAAATTCAGTATTTTCGTAGGGGTTAGCCCATAGATTTTGAGAAAAATTCAAAATATGAAAAATTTGTTTTAATGCATAGTTGCATCCTTCACTAACATATGATGAAGGTCAAAGAGGTTTGGAACCTTTGTTGTCTCCGTGTTTCTAGAAAATACTATTTTATAGTGGTTAGTCCACCAATTTAGGGAGTATTATGAAGTTTTACTAAATTAATTGACAAAAAATTAAACCGATGTCCATGTACCATGAAAATGAGTTTAATATACATTAATAAAAATGTAGAATGTGTTTAGAAATTTTAAAACAACCCCAATTATCATATGCTTCATTATTATAGCATTTACCGAAAAATTCAGTATTTTCGTAGGGGTTAGCCCATAGATTTTGAGAAAAATTCAAAAATATGAAAAATCTGTTTTAATGCATAATTGCATCCTTCACTAACATATGATGAAGGTCAAAGAGGTTTTAAACTTTTGTTGTCTCCATTTCCCTAGAAAATAGCGATTTTATAGTGGTTAGTCCACCAATTTAGGAAGTATTATGAAGTTTTACTAATTTAATTGACAAAAAACTTAAAACGATGCCCATGTACCATGAAAATGAGTTTAATATACATTAATAAAAATGTAGAATGTGTTTAGAAATTTTAAAACAACCCCAAAGATCATATGCTTCATTATTAGAGCATTTACCA
>NW_022610561.1:0-43630 GCF_000309985.2 Brassica rapa
TATGAGAGTTATTCAACTTCCTGGTGATCTCCACCACTGTTATGTATTCAAATCAAGCTTCTCACAAATATTCATCCTGGTTTGATTGGAACGACGAGAAGCTGTCTATTCCGAAACTGGGAAACTGGAATCACCTGATTTGAAAGTGGGATAACTTCTTCATCCCAACTCCTATGAGATTTATTTAACTTCCTGGTGATTCTACACCACTTTATGTATCTAAATCAAGCTTCTTACAAAGAGATTCATCCTGGTTTGATTGGAACGACGAAGAAGCTGTGGTATTACCAAACTGGGAAACTGGAATCACCTGATTTGAAAGTGGGATAACTTCTTCATCCCAACTCCTATTAGATTTATTTAACTTCCTGGTGATTCTCCACCACTTTATGTATCCAAATCAAGCTTCTCACAAAGTGATTCATCCTGGCTTGAATGGAACGACGAAGAAGCTGTCCTATTCCCAAACTGGGAAACTGGAATCAACTGATTTGAAAGTGGGATAACTTCTTCTTGCCAACTCCTATGAGATTTATTCAATTCCTGGTGATTCTCCACCACTTATGTATCCAAATCAAGCTTCTCACAAAGTGATTCATCCTGGTTTGATTGGAACGACGAAGAAGCTGTCCTATTCCAAACTGGGAAACAGGAATCACCTGATTTGAAAGTGGGATAACTTCTTCATCCCAACTCCTATGAGATTTATTCAACTTCCTGGTGATTCTCCACCATTTATGTATCCAAATCAAGCTTCTCACAAAGTGATTCATCCTGGTTTGATGGAACGACGAAGAAAGCTGGTGCTATTCCCAAACTGGGAAACTGGAATCACCTGATTTGAAAGTGGGATAACTTCTTCTTGCCAACTCCTATGAGATTTACTCAACTTCCTGGTGATTCTCCACCACTTTATGTATTCAAATCAAGCTTCTCACAAAGTGATTCATCCTGGTTTGATTGGAACGACGAAGAAGCTGTGCTATTCCCAAACTGGGAAACTGGAATCACCTGGTTTGAAAGTGGGATAACTTCTTCTTGCCAACTCCTATGAGATTTATTCAAGTTCCTGATGATTCTCCACCAATTTATGTATTCAAATCAAGCTTCTCACAAAGTGATTCATCCTGGTTTGATTGGAACGACGAAGAAGCTGTGCTATTCCCAACTGGGAACTGGAATCACCTGATTTGAAGTGGGATAACTTCTTCATCCCAACTCCTATGAGATTATTCAACTTCCTGGTGATTCTCCACCACTTTATGTATTCAAATCAAGCTTCTTACAAAGTGATTCGTCCTGGTTTGATTGGAACGACGATGAAGCTGTGCTACTCCCAAACTGGAAACTGGAGTCACCTGATTAGAAAGTGGGATAACTTCTTCATCCCAACTCCTATGAGATTTATTCAACTTCTTGGTATTCTCACCACTTTATGTATCCAAATCAAGCTTCTCACAAAGTGATTCATCCTGGTTTGATTGGAACGACGAAGAACTATGCTATTCCAAACTGGGAAACTGGAATCACCTGATTTGAAGGTGGGATAACTTCATCCCAACTCCTATGAGATTTATTCAACTTCCGGTGATTCTCCACCACTTTATGTATCTAATCAAGCTTCTTACAAAGAGATTCATCCTGGTTTGATTGGAAAGACGAAGAAGCTGTGGTATTCCCAAACTGGGAATTGGAATCACCTGATTTGAAAGTGGGAAAACTTCTTCATCCCAACTCCTATGAGATTTATTCAACTTCCTGGTGATTCTCCACCACTTTATGTATTCAAATCAAGCTTCTCACAAAGTGATTTATCCTGGTTTGATTGGAACGACGAAGAAGCTGTCCTATTTCGAAACTGGGAAACAGGAATCACCTGATTTGAAAGTGGGATAACTTCTTCATCCCAACTCTTATGAGATTTATTCAACTTCCTGGTGATTCTCCACCACTTTATGTATTCAAATCAAGCTTCTCACAATGTGATTCATCCTGGTTTGATTGGAACGACGAAGAAGCTGTCCTATTCCGAAACTGGGAAACTGGAATCACCTGATTTGAAAGTGGGATAACTTCTTCATCCCAACTCCTTTGAGATTTATTTAACTTCCTGATGATTCTACACCACTTTATGTATTTAAATCAAGCTTCTTACAAAGAGATTCATCCTGGTTTGATTGGAACGACGAAGAAGCTGTGGTATTACCAAACTGGGAAACAGGAATCACCTGATTTGAAAGTGGGATAACTTCTTCATCCCAACTCTTATGAGATTTATTCAACTTCCTGGTAATTCTCCACCACTTTATGTATTCAAATCAAGCTTCTCACAATGTGATTCATCCTGGTATGATTGGAACGACGAAGAAGCTGTCCTATTCCGAAACTGAGAAACTGGAATCACCTGATTTGAAAGTGGGATAACTTCTTCATCCCAACTCCTTTGAGATTTATTTAACTTCCTGGTGATTCTACACCACTTTATGTATCTAAATCAAGCTTCTTACAAAGAGATTCATCCTGGTTTGATTGGAACGACGAAGAAGCTGTGGTATTACCAAACAGGGAAACTAGAATCACCTGATTTGAAAGTGGGATAACTTCTTCATCCCAACACCTATTAGATTTATTTAACTTCCTGGTGATTCTCCACCACTTTATGTATCCAAATCAAGCTTCTCACAAAGTGATTCATCCTGGCTTGAATGGAACGACGAATAAGCTGTCCTATTCCCAAACTGGGAAACTGGAATCAACTGATTTGAAAGTGGGATAACTTCTTCTTGCCAACTCCTATGAGATTTATTCAACTTCCTGGTGATTCTCCACCACTTTATGTATCCAAATCAAGCTTCTCACAAAGAGATTCATCCTGGTTTGATTGGAACGACGAAGAAGCTGTCCTATTCCGAAACTGGGAAACTGGAATCACCTAATTTGAAAGTGGGATACATTCTTCTGCCAAACCCTATGAGATTTATTCAACTTCCTGGTGATTCTCCACCACTTTATGTATCCAAATCAAGCTTCTCACAAAGATATTCATCCTGGTTTGATTGGAACGACGAAGAAGCTGTCCTATTCCGAAACTGGGAAACTGGAATCACCTGATTTGAAAGTGGGATAACTTCTTCTTGCCAACTCCTATGATAATTATTCAACTTCCTGGTGATTCTTCATCACTTTATGTATCCAAATCAAGCTTCTCACAAAGAGATTCATCTGTTGAGTTGAGTTGATTATATTGGTATGGAGAGAAGAGGAGTTGAAGAGGAGAAGAGATGGAGAAGCTTGGGGAGTTTTGGTGTGAATGGTACGGACGGCCGTACAAGGCCGTACATGGCCGTACCGTCCGTATCAAAGGTCTCGACCAAAACTTACCCAACTCGACCAAGTGAAACGGTAACAAGGAAATGTTACCTTGGGGGCTTAAGGAGAAGGGATCAGACCGTTGAGTGGATAAGGAAGAGCGTACCAGGCTGGAACAGGCTGTAAGAGGGCAAAGCGTGTGAGCCTTATCATCCAATCATCCGGAAAGCAACCTTGACTCTACATGCTTCAATAGTGCCCATTTCGCTCTTGGTAAACCCTTATGCTTTCATATAAATATTAACCTCACTCATTAATAAGATTTATGCAGTTTGAGTCTCTCTAATCTCCTTAGACCTATGGTTCTCTCTTAGACTCTAAACGGCTCTATCTAGTCACTTAATCTTTCACAAACTTCTCTTAATCACTTCTTAAACACTCTCTTTATTCTGATTACTCTAAGGATCTCTTAATCTCATATCATCCTGGTTTGATATGATTGACGAACAAGTTGTCCTATTCCCAAACAGGGAAACTTGTATCACATGATTTGAAAGTGGGATAACTTCTTCATCCCAACTCTTATGAGATTTATTCAACTTCCTGTTGATTCTCCACCAATTTATGTATTCAAATCAAGCTTCTCACAAAGTGATTTATCCTGGTTTGATTGGAACGACGAAGAAGCTGTCCTATTCCGAAACTGGGAAACAGGAATCACCTTATTTGAAAGTGGGATAACCTCTTCATCCCAACTCTTATGAGATTTATTCAACTTCCTGGTGATTCTCCACCACTTTATGTATTCAAATCAAGCTTCTCACAAAGTGATTCATCCTGGTTTGATTGGAACGACGAAGAAGCTGTCCTATTCCGAAACTGGGAAACTGGAATCACCTGATTTGAAAGTGGGATAACTTCTTTATCCCAACTCCTATGAGATTTATTTAACTTCCTGGTGATTCTACACCACTTTATGTATCTAAATCAAGCTTCTTACAAAGAGATTCATCCTGGTTTGATTGGAACGACGAAGAAGCTGTGGTATTACCAAACTGGGAAACTGGAATCACCTGATTTGAAAGTGGGATAACTTCTTCATCCCAACTCCTATTAGATTTATTTAACTTCCTGGTGATTCTCCACCACTTTATGTATCCAGATCAAGCTTCTCACAAAGAGATTCATCCTGGCTTGAATGGAACGACGAAGAAGCTGTCCTATTCCCAAACTGGGAAACTGGAATCAACTGATTTGAAAGTGGGATACCTTCTTCTTGCCAACTCCTATGAGATTTATTCAACTTCCTGGTGATTCTCCACCACTTTATGTATCCAAATCAAGCTTCTCACAAAGAGATTCATCCTGGTTTGATTGGAACGACGAAGAAGCTGTCCTATTCCGAAACTGGGAAACTGGAATCACCTGATTTGAAAGTGGGATAACTTCTTCTTGCCAACTCCTATGATATTTATTCAACTTCCTGGTGATTCTTCATCACTTTATGTATCCAAATCAAGCTTCTCACAAAGAGATTTATCCTGGTTTGATTGGATTGAAGAAGAAGTTGTCATATTCCCAAACAGGGAAACTGGAATCACCTGATTTGAAAGTGGGATAACTTCTTCTTGCCAACTCCTATGAGATTTATTCAACTTCATGGTCATTTTCCACCACTTTATGTATCCAAATCAAGCTTCTCACAAAGAGATTCATCCTGGTTTGATTGGAACGAAGAAAAAGCTGTCCTATTCCCAAACCGGGAAACTGGAATCACCTGATGTGAAAGTGGGATAACTTCTTCATCCCAACTCCTATGAGATTTATTCAACTTCCTGATTATTCTCCACCACTTTATGTATCCAGATCAAGCTTCTCACAAAGAGATTCATCCTGTTTGATTGGATTGACGAAGAAGTGTTCTATTCCCAAACAGGGAATTGGAATCACCTGATTTGAAAGTGGGATAACTTCTTCTTGCACACTCCTATGAGATTTATTCAACTTCCTGGTGATTCTCCACCATTTATGTATCCAAATCAAGCTTCTCACAAAGTGATTCATCCTGGTTTGATTGGAACGACGATGAAGCTGTGCTATTCCCAAACTGGGAAACTGGAATCACCTGATTTGAAAGTGGGATAACTTCTTCTTGCCAACTCCTATGAGATTTATTCAACTTCCTGCTAATTCTCCACCACTTTATGTATCAAATGAAGCTTCTCACAAAGTGATTCATCCTGGTTTGATTGGAACGACGATGAAGTTGTGCTATTCCCAAACTGGGAAACTGGAATCACCTGATTTGAAAGTGGGGTAACTTCTTCTTGCCAACTCCTATGAGATTTATTCAACTTCCTGTTGATTGTCCACCACTTTATGTATCCAAATCAAGCTTCTCACAAAGAGATTCATCCTGGTTTGATTGGAACGACGAAGAAGCTGTGCTATTCCCAAACTGGAAAACTGGAATCACCTGATTTGAAAGTGGGATAACTTCTTCATCCCAACTCTTATGAGATTTATTCAACTTCCTGGTGATTCTCCACCACTTTATGTTTTCAAATAAAGCTTCTCACAAAGTGATTCATCCTGGTTTGATTGGAACGACGAAGAAGCTGTCCTATTCCGAAACTGGGAAACAGGAACCACCTGATTTGAAAGTGGGATAACTTCTTCATCCCAACTCCTATGAGATTTATTCAACTTCCTGGTCATTCTCCACCACTTTATGTATCCAAATCAAGCTTCTCACAAAGTGATTCATCCTGGTTTGATTGGAACGACGAAGAAGCTGTGCTATTCCCAAACTGGAAACTGGAATCACCTGATTTGAAAGTGGGATAACTTCTTCTTGCCAACTCCTATGAGATTTATTCAACTTCCTGGTGATTCTCCACCACTTTATGTATTCAAATCAAGCTTCTCACAAAGTGATTCATCCTGGTTTGATTGGAACGACGAAGAAGCTGTGCTATTCCCAAACTGGGAAACTGGAATCACCTGATTTGAAAGTGGGATAACTTCTTCTTCCCAACTCCTATGAGATTTATTCAAGATCCTGGTGATTCTCCACCACTTTATGTATTCAAATCAAGCTTCTCACAAAGTGATTCATCCTGGTTAGATTGGAACGACGAAGAAGCTGTGATATTCCCAAACTGGGAAACTGGAATCACCTGATTTGAAAGTGGGATAACTTCTTCATCCCAACTCCTATGAGATTTATTCAACTTCATGGTGATTCTCCACCACTTAATGTATTCAAATCAAGCTTCTCACAAAGTGATTCATCCTGGTTTGATTGGAACGACGATGAAGCTGTGCTCAAACTGGGAAACTGGAGTCACCTGATTAGAAACTGGGATAACTTCTTCATCCCAACTCCTATGAGATTTATTCAACTTCCTGGTCATTCTCCACCACTTTATGTATCCAAATCAAGCTTCTCAAAAAGTGATTCATCCAGGTTTGATTGGAACGACGATGAAGCTGTGCTATTCCCAAACTGGGAAACTGGAATCACCTGATTTGAATGTGGGATAACTTCTTCATCCCAAATCCTATGAGATTTATTCAACTTCCTGGTGATTCTCCACCACTATATGTATCTAAATCAAGCTTCTCACAAAGAGATTCATCCTGGTTTGATTGGAACGACGAAGAAGCTCTGGTATTCTCAAACTGGGAAACTGGAATCACCTGATTTGTGTTGAGATGAGGTAATAAAGAGAGGAGACATTGATAGAGAAAGAGGATTGAGGCATACAGTAACTTTTGAGTTTTACCACAGTAACTTTAGTTTTACTGTGGTAACTCAGTTAAAGCTTGGAAAGTGATCTTGCTTCACTTTGGAGAGTTTACCCACGACCAGAAGCTCTTGGATAAGGAAGGAGCAGTCTGGATAAGGTTTCCTCAAGCTAGAGAGGCTGGAGACAGGCTGTAAAGTAGACAACATCTAGTAAAAGATGCCAAAGGGATCAAGCATGTGAAGACTCCCATTGGATGCTTTTGGATGGCTCTCTTTGACTACACATGCTCTGAAACTCTTTCTTATCTTTCTGATTTCGAAATGTATTGTCTCACACACATAAATATGTTGTAAACCTCATCTTTAATAATTAATGGAGTTTTGAGTCTCTCTCTTTATTCTCTCACTAAAATCTCTTAATCTCTTTAATCTTTTCATCTGATTATCTCTGATTATTTGTATCATGCTCTAATACACAAAAGTGTATATGGTATCAGAGCCAGGTTGGCAAAAAGGGGGTGAGTGTGATTTCTTTTTCTCAAAATCAGAGTGTTCTTGAGTGTTCTTGAGTGTTCTTGGGATTATTGAGGTTTCTGGGTATGTGTGTTGTCTATTCTTTTGTGGCTGGGTTTATTTGAGATTCTCTGGTGGAAACATCGATATGAAGCACGAATCTAGTGGAGCAGTGAAGATTCAAGAAGAAAACAAGTGGGTTTGGCCAAGATGGGTAAAGACAGCCTTAGGAAGCTGTGAGATTTGGAGTAATCAAGTAAAGGGAGAACCTTTAATGGAGAGAGCTGCTGATGGGGGTCAGACAGCAAGGTTGAAATGTGAAGATCAGTTGAGTCTTGAAGAAAGTATATCTCTTGAGAAGATTGAAGATGTTTATGAGAACAAGATCAATCTAAGGAGGATGTATGAAGTCAGGAAGATGATCTGTGAGTTGAAACAAGGGAAAGTAGGTTTCAATCAGCATGTGAAGAAGCTGAGATGTTTGTGGTCGGAGTTACAAAGCTTGAGACCAAGAAGTTGTGATCCGAGAGTGCTAGAAGAGTGGCGAGAGCAAGATGTTGTCTTCAGCCTCCTAGCAAGCTTGGATTCATCTTATGGCTGGTTGGTAAAGCTTATTCTCAAGGAAGAGAAGCTACCCAACATGGAAGAAGTGTGTGTACTTGTTCAGAGGCTTCATCAAGTGATGGAAGAGAACAAAGAGATAACTTGGAGTAAGGAGGGTGCTAAAAGGAAGAAGGGAAGGCTGAGACGACGTTCTAAGGCTCAGATCATAAGAGGAAGGTGTTGGAAGAGAAGCATACTGTCTGGTTATTAAGGTAGCTATGGTACTATGAAGATGGGCAGAGAAGAAGCACAACAGATTCTTATAGGAGAGTGTTCTTACTCAGCTTACATGGGAGAATCTGTAGAGAGCAGTGGGGTCATGAGGAAGCTAGATACCAAAGGAGCGGATGAGCGTGTCACAAAGGATGAATGGGATGAGTTTGTCAAGTATGTGTATGCTTTGGCTACGACCCGGAGACAAGGTGCTCCTGCCAAAGCATCCACATCCAACAAACCCATCATTGTTGATTCTGGAGCAAGTCATCACATGATTAGTGATAGAAGCTTAATGAGTGATGTAAAGAAAGCCACTGGGGGTGTGATGATAGCCAATGGAGATAGGATTCCAATAGAAGGGGTTGGAAAGCTCAAGCTATTTGACAAAGACTCAGATGCCTTCTACATGCCACAGTTTGCTTCAAATCTGGTATCTGTGAGGAAAGCCACGATTGATCTTGGCTGTCAAGTAGTATTCAGGCCAGATGATGTTAGAGTTCCAAGATTTGAAGACTGGAAGGGTCATTGGGAGAGGAGACAGCAAGAATAATCTATACCAGCTCCAATTGGCTAAGATTTCTAAACCCTTTGATTCTATGTGTTTGAGTAGTACTTATGAGAAGATTGATAGTATTACTTGGCATGCTAGATTGGGTCATCCTCATGCTCGTGCTATTGAATTGATAATTCCTAATATGTCATTTAATCACTTGGAGTGTGAAGCATGCATATTAGGAAAGCATTGTAGGACTGTTTTTCCAACATCAGAAACTACTTATGAGCATTGCTTTGATCTAGTTCATTCAGATGTGTGGACTGCTCCTTGTTTGTCTAGAGATAGCCAGAAGTACTTTGTGACATTCATTGATGAGAAGTCTAAGTATACTTGGCTTACATTGCTTCCATCTAAAGATAGGGTGCTAGAAGCATTTATGAACTTCCAAGCATATGTATCTAATCAATACAATGCTACTGTGAAGGTACTGAGATCAGATAATGGAGGTGAATACATCAGCAATGCCTTCAAGAGTCATCTAGCCAAGCATGGGATTGTGCATCAGACTAGCTGTCTGTGATTTTTAAAGAGATCTCTACTCTGGTAGTATGTGTGTGTGTATAAGCTTCAATGAAGAATGATTAGAGCTTGTTCTAGGTGATATAGAGAAAAGGATTAGTGAGAGTGTTTATGAGTATGTGAGAGACTTAAGAACATAGATTAAGAGACTTAAGAGACTAGAGAGAGACTGAGAGAATAAGAGACTGAAGATTAGAGAAGGAGAAGGGAAACCCCCTTACTCACTTAGTCTTTACAAATCGACATCCTTAAGCCTTTATACTAGCTTTACAACTTAGAAAACCCTAGCTAAGAGATAAGGTAAGAAGGGTGGAGATCTTCTGGTTTGAATTGGATACTTCAGATCACTCTTGGTGCTTTACTAGCTGTTTGTATGCGCCTGATTGGATGAGGGAAAGTATGGTGAGGAGAGCTTGTGTATCTGCCTTTTTAACTGTCCAGATACACAACCTTGCTTGCTCTTCCTTTCCAGCTGTAGCCAGCCTGTCGTGGACCATTCTAACCAATCCCATACTTCCCATACTTGGCGCCAACTCTTGTTTGAATCTTCTTGCCACCAAAGCATCTTCTTGATTCCATTTGATGCTTCTCACCATCCCGGACTTTGTGCATTCATATTAGAGCTTCTCCTTGGCTGTACGGACTTGCCATAACCATACACCAATGCCCTATATTTGCATAGCCCTCAAAAAGCTTCAAATGGTCGAGTCCATCAGTCTTGAGTTGATCATGTCCGTACAGGCCGTACCATCCGTACGGCCGTCCGTACCGGCCTCGCCCTTAAGCTCCCAAACTCCTCCAAAGATCTCCCAACTCTGATTACTACTTTTCTTGATCACTATCTTATCTTTGTACTAGCTTCACATCTCTTCTGAAGCTTCATAGAACTCTTCTTAACATCTTCTAGAGCTTGCCCTATTATTGTACAAGCTCCATCTTCTCTTCAGTTCAACACTCCCCCTCAAGCTTTGACTTTAGGAGATCCTAAGCCAAGCTTGGAACTCTGAAGAGTCTCCCTCATTAAAAACCTTACAAGGAAAACCCATTGGGACAAAACCTTGCAAGGGAAAAAGAGTAGAGCTCTTCAAAGCCTAGGGATTAGCCAGTGAGCTCTTGTGCCTTAGAACCAGTGTGGTTAGACACAAGAAGCTCTGGATCACGGCCTAACAGGTGCAGAAACTCTTCACAGTTTTGTGCACACTTCACACTTCACACTTCAGCTTCACCTCTTCATGGAACCGGTTTGAAGTCTCCCCCTCTCAACTGACTTCACAGCCATCTTAGAGAAGCTAGGACACGACCAGATCATCTTCAAAACACAAGTGAGGCTGATCAACACTTCACACACGGCTTGCCCTCTTCATAGAACTGGTTTGGATCTCCCCCTCTCAACAGACTTCTCAGCCATCTTAGAGAAGCTAGGAACTGACCAGGAACATCTTTAGTGAGGCTCAAGCAATGGTACCTGATACATTATCCCAAAGGTGCATCAGTACCTATCAAAAACAAGAAAATGAATATCCTGCATCACACTTGATGCACACAATCTCACAATTCAATCATAATCATCTTAAGTATCTTTTCAAGCACAAGCAATGAATAAGATGAATGAAAAAGATTGAAAAGAGTTTTAAAAAGTCTAAGGGAACTTCCCTTGTGTTTTTGTGAGTTTCCAAACTCTCTCAATGCACCATCTTCATGGCATCATCAACTTCTTGGAAAGGCAGAATGGATTCATCAGCTTCTCCTCAATCACCTCTCATTGAAGCCGCATTGATGGAGAGCCTTCCTCCTCACTCGCCAAGGCTGCTCTGAACAGCCTCTTGCCTAGACACGCCACTGACTTGGTCCGGTTGATGATCCTTGTAGAAGCTTTTGCAAAAGACTTGTTACTGACCATGGATCATATGCATTAAGACTCCCCCTCAAGCTTAGAACCAAGACTAGAAGGAGCTAAGCTTGTGATGATCCTATGCATCTCCATGGTCTAATAACTATCATCTTTCATGATAGCTTTCTTCTTGTGAGTTTACTCTCTTCCTTAACCAGGAACTAGGGTGTTTGAATCACCATAGAGAGTCTCACAAGACACACCTCTCATTGCATAATGACCCATGCTACACTTCCTATAGACTAAGGACTAGATATGTCCAATGGTATTATGCAATGGCTATCTCTCATTGCATACTCAATCACACTACACTTCCTGTAGATTATGGACTAACATGTCCTAGTGATGATATGCAATGGCACAAGACCTTTGTCTCTACATTCTTGGTTGATGGCGAGTTACATGTATCACTTCCCTTGTGTACCTAACACCACCAAAACTCAATGCAAGATCAGATCATCCCATTGGGATCAAACCAAGATCATCCATCCTGTTTGATCACCAATGCCACAATAATATAGGATACTTGAAACAAGCTAGACAATCAATTCAGTTTTTTTTTTTTTTTTTTTTTTTTTTTTTTTTTTTTTTTAAATGCAACAATAGATGAATGCATTAGGTTACACTAACTATATGAATGAAACAGATTCAATCCAACATGGAACACAAGTCTAGATGATACTTCTGCAATTAAGGCGACAAGAGTGACTCAATTCATGCTTATGCTCACTAGTTTTATCAAGGCCAATGATTCAAGTAGCTTAGACATACTTCTAAATGCTTATACGACATCACTGATGGATTTAACTATGGCATAGCAACAATCAGAACTGGACTGAGTCAAGACAAGCAGATTTCAATTTCTAACAATGACAATGCAAGTTCTATACAGTTCTCTAAATGCAAAGCTTATATCAGTACATTTGCAAGTTAGGCTCATTTTTAAATGCATTACTACATGAATGCACAATCTTAAAGCATTAGCTATATGAATGCAACAGGTTCAATCCATGAGTAATATTAAAGCTCTGCACAACAGTTTCAATCAGAACCAATGATGCAAGCAACTTAGACAATTTCTAATTGATGCAAGACTTTCATTGATGGATTAAACATAGGCAATAGCATCAGATAACACTAGGATTGAACTTAGACAAAACTTAGACAGTATGAGATATGCTTATGTATGCAAAAGAACTTATCAATCATGATGCAAGCAGCAGAGACATTCTACTCAATTCTACACCACATTCATGATGATTCAAGCTATGACAACACTCAAGACAATGCAATAAACAGAACATGAGATTCTGGGACTCTAGACATTACTTACTATCAATATGACAATGCTGTTGATCAGAGTTAAGTATATGAGAAGAGGAGCTAAGGGAGTTAAGGCATTAGAGGAAGAGATGAAGTATGGAAGAAGAGGTGAGTTTGGGTTGAGTGATCCGTACAAGGCCGTACAGGCCGTACCATCCGTACATAGGACATCAACCAAACTCACCAAGGTAAAACTAAGTTACCAAGGTAACTTAGTGGAGAGGAGGATAAGCTTTGGAGTGGATAAGACCGCGGAGGAAGAAGGGATGAGGCGCGGACTGACAGTCTGGCATGGACTGGAAAGTAAACAGCATCTATGGGAAGATGCTAGATGCCTCACACACTTGGAGAAGCTCATTGGCCAGATTCAAATATAGGCTCCTCCTCCTTTTGACTTCACATGCTTTCCTTATCCTTTGTAATCGAAAACCCTAAGCTCACCTTACTATATATTGTAACCCAAGATCATTAATGAAAGTTAGATAGTTCTAATCACTAAATCTCTCTACACATTTCACAATGATTCTCCATTAGTCTCATAATCTCTTACTCTCTCTTAATCTATCTCTTATTCTCTTATAAACTCAGATTCTACTTTACATTTCTCAAAAGTCATATGGTATCAGAGCCAGGTTGATTTCAATCTGAGTTCTTTGGTGTTTCTCTTAAAGATTCAAACTTGAAGCTTTAAGAGATCAAGTGAGTGTGTTTGGAGTGTTCTTGAGAGATTCGACATCACAAAGGTTTCAACTACTTTTTGGGAGATCTTTTCTGGTTCTTTGGAGGTTCTTTGAAGATACAAGACAAGATACAAGGTGGGAAGCTGGGGTTGCGAATCTGAGGTCCAAGATCAAGTCTTTTGCAAGCTATTGAAGTGAAGCTATTGAAGATGGAAAGCGGAATGAAGATGAAGGTTGCGGTGACTTTCAAGGGAAGTAACTACCTAGTATGGTCTAGGATGGTGAAGACTGCTGTGGGAAGCAAGGGTTTATGGAAGCACATCACATCTGGTGAGGCTCCTAAGCTGATTACCCAAGAAGGAGACAAGGAGAGTGTCTCGGAGAGTGAAGCTGAGAAGTGGCAGCAAGAAGACATGATGGTGATGTCAGTTCTTCATGCCTCGTTGGAGCCAGCTATACTGGATGCTTATAGCTACTGTGAGACAGCCAAGGAGCTGTGGGACACACTGAAGAAGGTGTATGGAAACACTTCCAATCTGAGCCGTGTGTTTGAAGTAAAGAAGGCAATCAATGGGTTGTCTCAAGAAGACATGGAGTTTACCAAGCATTTGGGAAGGTTCCGGTCACTGTGGTCTGAGTTGGAGATGCTTAGGCCAAGTACACTTGATCCAGAGCTCCTAAATGAGAGGCGTGAGCAGGACAAGGTCTTTGGGCTCCTACTCACGCTGAATCCAAGCTACACTGGTCTAATCCAGCACATGTTGAGGTCCGAGAAGCTACCTGATCTAGAGGAGGCGTGTGCTCAGATACAAAAGGAGCAAGGCTCCATTGGCTTGTTTGGAGGCAAGGGGGAGCTGTCTCTTGCAAATGCTGTGCAATCTGATCATGAAGAGACTCCACAAGCCAACAAAGCAGCACACGGCAAGTATGAGGATAGGAAGTTCAATGGCAATTGTGATCATTGCAAGAAGCATGGACACAAGAAGAGCCAATGCTGGATACTTCATCCTCATTTGAAGCCGGCGAAGTTCATGAAGGAAAGGGAGGCAAGGGCGCATGTATCTGATGGAGCAGGACCATCTAACCGTGGAGCTGAAGGAGAGGGACGTGAGGGTGATGGCAAGGCACTGGTGACATACTCAGCAACTCCTAACATCCGCGGCAATGATCAGGACTTCATAAGGAGATCCGAGATGGATGCACTCATCAAAATGCTCAAGGAGAATGGTAACATTCATGGGTACTCATTTGGTGCATCAATGATAGCTAGGACTATAGATAATACTTCATATGTTACTGACATTGCTAGGATGAATAGCATTAAGTGTAGTGACAATGCTAGAGCCGAGTACACCTTTGATAGAAATGCTAGGATGTATCATGAGCTTAAAGCATTTAGATCACCATTGAACCTGTGTCACACTGCTAGCAACATAACTAAGCCATTAATTGTTGATTCTGGTGCATCTCATCACATGATTAGTGATACAAATCTCATTAAAGATATAGAACCAACTAATGGACATGTTATGATTGCAAATGGAGATAAGATACCTATTAGAGGAATAGGAAACTTGAAATTGTTTGACAAAAACTCTAGAGCTTTCTATATGCCTGATTTCACATCCAACTTGTTATCTGTCAAGAAGTGCACAACTGATTTGAATTGCAATGTTATATTCAGCCCTAATGATGTGAAGTTTCAGGATATTGAGAGCAGCCAAATGATTGGAAAAGGAATCACTAAAGGAGAGTTGTATTTGCTTGAAGAACTTGAACCTGTTTCCAATCACAAATGCTCATTTACTTCTGCTTCTAGTTTAAATAAAAATGCATTGTGGCATGCTAGATTAGGACATCCCCATGGTAGGGCTTTGAACTTGATGTTACCAGGTGTTTCATTTGAGAATAAGGATTGTGAAGCTTGCATTTTAGGCAAGCATTGTAAAACTGTTTTTCCAAACTCTACTAGTGTTTATGATAAGTGCTTTGATCTTATACATTCTGATGTTTGGACTGCACCTTGCATATCTAGGGATAATCATAAATACTTTGTGACATTCATTGATGAAAAATCCAAATACACCTGGTTAACTTTAATCCCATCAAAAGATAGAGTGATAGATGCATTTAAGAACTTTCAAGCTTATGTGACTAACCATTATCATGCCAAGATTAAAATTTTTAGATCAGATAATGGAGGAGAGTATACAAGCTATGCGTTCAAGAGCCATCTGAATCATCATGGGATCTTGCATCAAACAAGCTGTCCTTATACTCCACAACAGAATGGGGTGGCTGAGAGGAAGAACAGGCACCTGATGGAGGTAGCTAGATCACTGATGTTTCAAGCCAATGTCCCAAAGAGATTTTGGAGTGATGCAGTTGCAACTGCATGCTACTTGATCAACCGGATTCCTACTAAGGTGTTAAAGGATCAAGCACCATTTGAAGTTCTCAACAAGCACAAGCCATCAGTAGAGTACCTAAGAGTATTTGGGTGTTTATGCTATGTGCTGGTACCAGGAGAGTTGAGAAACAAGTTAGAAGCCAGAAGCAGGAAGGTAATGTTCATTGGTTACTCAACAACTCAAAAAGGATACAAGTGTTATGATCCGGAAGCTAGAAGAGTACTTGTATCTAGAGATGTGAAGTTCATTGAAGAAAGAGGATACTATGAGGAGAAGAATCAAGAGGAATTGAAAGATCTCACATCAGATAAGGCTGGAGTCTTAAGGACTATCTTAGAAGGTCTAGGCATCAGCATGAACCAGGATCAGTCTGCGAGAGGTGGGGGTCAAGGAGGAAGCTCAAGTGAACCTCTTAGAGCTACACAAACACCTCACCTTGATCATGAGGGGGGAAGTGAACCTGAAACTCAAGAAAATGGCCAAGAAGGAGTCGGCTTGAGTGAAGAAGGAGAAGAGATCAACTCAGGTTCTCATCATCAAGGTGAGCAAAGCCAAGAAGATGAAGAACATCAGAGTGGAGTTCAAGAACCAAGTACACAAGATGAACCGGTTCAAGAACAAGAACAACCTGTATTGAGAAGAAGCACAAGGCTGAGGAAGGATCCTTCCAGTTGGGTAAACACGCGAGTGTACTACAATGCCCAAGCTGTGGAGCATCCCTCTCAAGCTGTGTGCTCCTTTGCTCAATACCCTGAAGAACATTGTGCTTTTATGGTAAATTTGGATGAGAATTACATTCCAAGAAGCTATGAAGAGGCAGTAATGGATAAGGAATGGAAGGAATCAGTTGGAGCTGAGGCAGGAGCTATGATCAAGAATGATACATGGTATGAGAGTGAGTTACCAAAAGGGAAGAAGGCTGTGACTAGTAGATGGATCTTCACAATCAAGTATAAGGCTGATGGAACAGTTGAGAGGAAGAAGTCAAGACTGGTTGCAAGAGGTTTCACTCAAACTTATGGAGAGGATTACATTGAGACCTTTGCACCAGTAGCTAAACTACACACAATCCGGATTGTATTAAGCTTGGCTGTGAATCTTGGATGGGGCTTATGGCAAATGGATGTGAAGAATGCATTCCTACAAGGAGAGCTGGAGGATGAAGTGTATATGCATCCACCTCCAGGCTTGGAACACTTAGTGAAAAGAGGGAATGTGTTGAGACTGAAGAAAGCTATCTATGGACTGAAGCAATCACCAAGAGCTTGGTACAACAAGCTGAGTACTACTCTGAATGGCCGAGGTTTCAAGAAGTCTGAACTAGACCACACCCTCTTCACTCTCACTACTCCCTCAGGTATGATTGCACTCCTTGTGTATGTTGATGATATCATTATCACAGGGAGTGATAAGGAAGGTATCATAGCAACCAAGGAGTTCCTTAAATCCATGTTTGAGATTAAAGACTTGGGAGAAATGAAATACTTTCTTGGAATTGAGATATGTAGATCCAAGGAAGGTCTGTTCATGTCCCAAAGGAAGTATACACTTGATCTTTTGAAAGGTGCAGGGGCTTATGGAGGCAAGACAGCAAGGATGCCTATGGAGGATGGCTACAAAGTCCCACGAGAGGGGGAGGTTGAAGACAGCAAACCTTACCAGGATCCTAAACTCTATAGAAAACTAGTTGGTAAATTGATTTACCTTACCATAACTAGACCTGACATCTGTTTTGCTGTGAATCAGGTGAGTCAACATATGCAAGTGCCTAAGGAGCATCACTGGCGCATGGTGGAGAGAATCTTGATGTATCTCAACGGCTCACCTGATCAAGGAGTTTGGATGGGGTGCAATGGGAGCACTGAAGTGGTTGGATACTGTGATGCGGATTGGGCTGGTGATAGAGCAGACAGGAGATCAACCACAGGCTATTGCACATTCATTGGAGGCAACTTGGTTACTTGGAAGAGTAAGAAGCAGAAGGTGGTGTCTTGCTCAAGTGCAGAAGCTGAGTATAGAGCTATGCTGAAGCTGACCAATGAGCTGGTGTGGATCAAGGGCATCTTGAAGCATTTAGAGATTGATCAAGCCACGCCAATGACAATGCATTGTGATAACCAAGCTGCCATCCACATTGCCTCCAACTCGGTGTTTCATGAGAGAACCAAGCACATTGAAGTGGATTGCCACAAGCTGAGGCAGATGATCATCTTAGGAGTCATCTTGCCATGCTACACAAGGAGTGAAGATCAGTTGGCTGATGTGTTCACCAAGGCTGCGAGACAGAAGACAATGGAGTCCATTCACATCAGGTTGGGCCTCATTGATCTTGGGAAGAGAAGGAGCTGATCCCCTTTGGCTGTGAGGTCTTTACTCTTTTTCCCTTATCAAAGTTTTATCCCAATGGGTTTTCCTTGGTAAGGTTTTTAATGAGGAAGATCTCATAGCTGTCCAAGCTTAGACTTTCACAAAGCTAAGCTTGAGGGGGAGTGTTGATCAGAGTTAAGTATATGAGAAGAGGAGCTAAGGGAGTTAAGGCATTAGAGGAAGAGATGAAGTATGGAAGAAGAGGTGAGTTTGGGTTGAGTGATCCGTACAAGGCCGTACAGGCCGTACCATCCGTACATAGGACATCAACCAAACTCACCAAGGTAAAACTAAGTTACCAAGGTAACTTAGTGGAGAGGAGGATAAGCTTTGGAGTGGATAAGACCGCGGAGGAAGAAGGGATGAGGCGCGGACTGACAGTCTGGCATGGACTGGAAAGTAAACAGCATCTATGGGAAGATGCTAGATGCCTCACACACTTGGAGAAGCTCATTGGCCGGATTCAAATATAGGCTCCTCCTCCTTTTGACTTCACATGCTTTCCTTATCCTTTGTAATCGAAAACCCTAAGCTCACCTTACTATATATTGTAACCCAAGATCATTAATGAAAGTTAGATAGTTCTAATCACTAAATCTCTCTACACATTTCACAATGATTCTCCATTAGTCTCATATTCTCTTACTCTCTCTTAATCTATCTCTTATTCTTTTATAAACTCAGATTCTACTTTACATTTCTCAAAAGTCATAAATGCAACAGCAAAACAATTTCAGTGCAATTAGCCTAGACATTCTACTAGAAGCTATAAACTCTTAATGGAATTAGGGAAAGCACATAGTATAATCAGGAGATAAACCTATCAAGACATATTAAGATAGATGAGATTAGGTTTACTCCCTTGGTTAAGATGATGAGGAGTGGTTCTCAAATATACCACTTGAATCCTTACTTCTTCTTCTTCTCTTATTGCAATCACCCTTCTGAATTCACCACCATGATGGAATGCTTGTGGATGCTTCAGCTACTTCTTCAATCACCTCACAATAGAAGCCGCCTTGGTAGAGTAGCCTTCTTCTTCACACAGCCAAGAGTGCTCTGTCTTAGTTTGAGCACCCTCTTGAATAGGCACGCCACTGCCTAGACCCGGTTGGCTTCTTCTTCAGTTACTTGCAATGGTAAGAGGAAGACCAGTGAGCTTCAAGTGAGTTTTACAACCATCTGCGCTTCACCCTTCTTGTAGTAACTCTCCATTGCACACACAATGGACACCATTCTTTCTCTTTAAACTCGGATTTGATGATGAACTAGGAACACCTTTTGTGAACCTGAAACATCACTCAAACTCTAGCCAAGATAAGACAAAATTGCATTGGGATCAATTCTTGACTTCATCAAGTTTGATCACCAATGTCTCAAGCTTTATAACATTAGAAAGAATCAAGACAATGTCAAGTTCTTATCTATGCAAGCAACCATTCTCTAAATACTAAGCAAGACCTTATCAGATTCAAGTCAAAGTATTTAGGCAATTTTAATCACTCCTTAATATGCAACTTAGACTTTAATCTAAATGCAACAATCCAAGGCAGCAACAAGGCAGTATGCATTAATCTTAACAGTTTCTATCTCATGAAAGCAAGTATGATTAGATAATATAATCTATCATCTTAACAAGACAAGTTAATTTAGAGCTGACATTAAGCATTTACCATTTTCAATAGTATTGATGTCAAAACTTGATTAATAAATCATCAAGTTTGATTCCCAATATCACAAGCAATGCAACAGATAGACACAAGGCATTATCAAGTTCTATTCTTTGCAAGCTAGCTCTCTAAGTACAAGCAAGATCCTAACAGATTCAAGACAAGTTACTTAGGCACTTTTAAAAGCTTCTTTACTCAGCACTTTAGACATGAATCTAATGCTTCAATGTAAGACAGCCACAAGACTATATGCAACAGTTTTAAATTCAGTTTCAATCCATGTATACAAGCAGATTCAGTTAATCACACTAAGCATCACTATGAAACGAAGCTAAGCATATTAATCACATTCAGTCACCAAACAATGCTCTTAAAGTATCTTGGGACAGATTCTAAACATTTTAATTTATCAATCTTTAACAATCCTCAGGTTTTCAATCACATCACACATTCTAACCAGTCAACAACACAAGCTCATTATCAAGATGGTTTATAGAATCGCTTACAGCAAGGAACCAGGTTGATTCCTTTTGCATTTTCTGAACCCAGCCATGAATTTTGTTGAATCTAAGAGCCTGGTTTGACCCCCATCTCTTTCTCCTTCAGTTCATGGCCACCATCTTGTATTCCCCACCCAAATAACCCCTCCTTTCTTCAAGCCTTCAACACGCCAACTTCTAGATGGCTTTCTCTTGGAAACCAGATGAGAAACAGCTCTTGAAGCAAGGCGCCCTAGAGGTGGGATAACTCAACCTCTCCATACACCTTTGCTTCCCGTGAGAATCTTCATTAGGACAGGTAGGGACGGCTGAGAGACAAGGAGTACACGCCATGGCTTCAGTCTTCTTTTTCCTCTTGAAGAAACAAGATCCGGATGAACATGTCTTTAAGGTTTGGCTTTGGTTTTGAGCTGAGGGTAGAGCTGGTGTTGTGTGGAAGCTACAGCTCAGGTTCTGATGAACCTGGCTCTGATACCATGTGATTTTTAAAGAGATCTCTACTCTGGTAGTATGTGTGTGTGTATAAGCTTCAATGAAGAATGATTAGAGCTTGTTCTAGGTGATATAGAGAAAAGGATTAGTGAGAGTGTTTATGAGTATGTGAGAGACTTAAGAACAGAGATTAAGAGACTTAAGAGACTAGAGAGAGACTGAGAGAATAAGAGACTGAAGATTAGAGAAGGAGAAGGGAAACCCCCTTACTCACTTAGTCTTTACAAATCGACATCCTTAAGCCTTTATACTAGCTTTACAACTTAGAAAACCCTAGCTAAGAGATAAGGTAAGAAGGGTGGAGATCTTCTGGTTTGAATTGGATGCTTCAGATCACTCTTGGTGCTTTACTAGCTGTTTGTATGCGCCTGATTGGATGAGGGAAAGTATGGTGAGGAGAGCTTGTGTATCTGCCTTTTTAACTGTCCAGATACACAACCTTGCTTGCTCTTCCTTTCCAGCTGTAGCCAGCCTGTCGTGGACCATTCTAACCAATCCCATACTTCCCATACTTGGCGCCAACTCTTGTTTGAATCTTCTTGCCACCAAAGCATCTTCTTGATTCCATTTGATGCTTCTCACCATCCCGGACTTTGTACATTCATATTAGAGCTTCTCCTTGGCTGTACGGACTTGCCATAACCGTACACCAATGCCCTATATTTGCACAGCCCTCAAATAGCTTCAAATGGTCTAGTCCATCAGTCTTGAGTTGATCATGTCCGTACAGGCCGTACCATCCGTACGGCCGTCCGTACCGGCCTCGCCCTTAAGCTCCCAAACTCCTCCAAAGATCTCCCAACTCTGATTACTACTCTTCTTGATCACTATCTTATCTTTGTACTAGCTTCACATCTCTTCTGAAGCTTCATAGAACTCTTCTTAACATCTTCTAGAGCTTGCCCTATTATTGTACAAGCTCCATCTTCTCTTCAGTTCAACACTGTCCTTATACACCACAGCAGAATGGTGTAGCTGAGAGGAAAAACAAGCACTTGATGGAGGTTGCTAGATCAATGATGTTTCATGCAAATGTCCCAAAACGTTTTTGGAGTGATGCTGTGCAGACTGCTTGCTATCTCATCAACCGGGTTCCAACCAAGATATTGAAGAGTCTGTCTCCATTTGAAGTGTTGAACAAGAGCAAACCTGTCATTGATCACCTACGTGTCTTTGGGTGTGTGTGCTATGTCATGGTTCCAGGAGAGCAGAGAAACAAGCTGGAGGCAAAGAGTACTAAGGCTATGTTCATTGGTTACTCTATCACTCAGAAAGGGTACAAATGCTATGATCCTGAAGCAAGGAGAGTGACGGTATCTAGAGAAGTGAAGTTTGTTGAAACAAAAGGTTATTATGAAGAAAAGGAGTGGGAAAATCTGAAGGATTTGTCTCAAGCTCCATCTGATAAGGCAACAATACTGAGAGTGTTGTTGGAGAAGCTCGGGATAGGGTTGTCCCAGGATCAGGAACCCGGCAGGAGAGAGCCTTCCAATCAGACTGGTGGAGCTGGAAGAACAACTCCTCTTGATCATGAGAGGGGGAATGGAACTGAATCTGGTGAGCAAGAGCAAAACCAAGAAGATTCAGGTCTTCATGATCAAGTTGAGAACAATGTTCAGTCTAGTGGAGAAGTGGATGAGGTTCAGTCTAGTGGAGAAGTGGATGAGGTTCAGTCTAGTGGAGAAGAACAAGTTGGACCGGCCAGTTCAGAAGAAGAGCAAGTGGAGCCGGCTAGTGTGCAAACTGAAGATCAGGTTCAAGCTTTGAGGAGGAGCACAAGGATAAAGAGGGATCCTTCAAACTGGGTAAACACGAGAGTGTACTACAATGCCCAGGCTGTGGAGCATCCTTCTCAAGCCGTGTGTTCCTTTGCTGAATTTCCAGAGGAGCATTATGCCTTTATGATTAGTCTGGATGAGAGTTATGTACCAAGGACTTATGAAGAAGCTATGTTAGACAAGGAATGGAAAGAATCAGTGGGAGCTGAAGCAGGTGCTATGATCAAGAATGATACATGGTATGAGAGTGAGCTGCCTAAGGGAAAGAAGGCTGTATCTAGTAGATGGATCTTCACAATCAAGTATCTAGCAAATGGACAGATTGATAGGAAGAAGACCAGATTGGTTGCAAGAGGATTTACACAGACCTATGGAGAGGATTACACTGATACCTTTGCACCAGTAGCTAAGCTGCACACAGTTCGGATTGTGTTGTCCATTGCAACAAACTTGGAGTGGGATTTGTGGCAAATGGATGTGAAGAATGCTTTCTTACAAGGTGAGCTAGAGGATGAGGTATACATGCTTCCTCCTCCTGGTCTTGAGCATCTAGTAAAACCAGGAAATGTTTTGAGATTGAAGAAGGCAATATATGGGCTTAAGCAGTCTCCTAGAGCTTGGTACATGAAGCTGAGTACAACTCTCAATGGGAGAGGATTCAGGAAGTCTGAACTAGATCATACACTCTTCACTTTGGTTACTCCATCAGGGATCATTGTGATACTGGTATATGTGGATGATTTGATTATCACAGGGAGTGATAAGGCTGGGATTAAAGCCACTAAAGAGTTCCTCAAGTCTGTGTTTGATATCAAAGACTTGGGAGAGATGAAGTATTTCTTGGGGATTGAGATATGCAGATCCAAGGAGGGTTTGTTTATGTGTCAAAGGAAGTATACAATGGATATGCTGAAGGAGACTGATGTACTTGGAGGAAAGGTAGCCAAGACACCTCTTGAAGAGGGGTATAAGGTCTTACGTGAGGGGGAGGTTGAAGAGAACCAGTTGTTTGAGGATGCTAAGCTGTATAGGAAGATGGTTGGCAAGCTGATCTACTTGACTATTACCAGGCCAGATATATGCTTTGATGTGAATCAAGTGAGTCAACATATGCAAGCGCCAAAGGTCCATCACTGGAAGATGGTTGATAGGATACTAAGGTATCTGAGTGGAACGGCTGGACAAGGAGTTTTGATGGGCTGTAATGGCAGTACAGAAGTGGTTGGGTATTGTGATGCTGATTGGGCAGGAGATAGAGTGGACAGGAGATCAACTACTGGGTATTGTACATTCATTGGAGGGAACTTGGTTACTTGGAAGAGTAAGAAGCAGAAGGTTATCTCTTGTTCAAGTGCTGAAGCTGAGTATAGAGCCATGTTGAAGCTGACAAACGAGTTGGTGTGGATCAAGGGGATCTTGAAGCATTTGGAGATTGAGCAGAGTACTCCTATGACTATGCATTGTGACAATCAAGCAGCTATCCACATTGCCTCCAACTCAGTGTTTCATGAGAGAACAAAGCACATAGAGGTGGATTGTCATAAGGTGAGGCAGATGATTATCCTAGGAGTGATTCTGCCATGTTATACAAGAAGTGAAGATCAGCTTGCAGATGTGTTTACCAAGGCAGCGAGATTGAAGACAATGGAGTCCATACTATCCAGGCTTGGACTCATTGATCTTACTCCCAGGAGCTGAGCCCCTTAACCATGGAGTCTCCACTCTTTTTCCCTCATCAAAGTTTTATCCCAATGGGTTTTATTTGGTGAGGTTTTTAATGAGGGAGGTCTTCATGGTTTCCAAGCTTGACTTGTTCCACATGGTCAAGCTTGAGGGGGAGTGTTGAGATGAGGTAATAAAGAGAGGAGACATTGATAGAGAAAGAGGATTGAGGCATACAGTAACTTTGGAGTTTTACCACAGTAACTTTAGTTTTACTGTGGTAACTCAGTTAAAGCTTGGAAAGTGATCTTGCTTCACTTTGGAGAGTTTACCCACGACCAGAAGCTCTTGGATAAGGAAGGAGCAGTCTGGATAAGGTTTCCTCAAGCTAGAGAGGCTGGAGACAGGCTGTAAAGTAGACAGCATCTAGTAAAAGATGCCAAAGGGATCAAGCATGTGAAGACTCCCATTGGATGCTTTTGGATGGCTCTCTTTGACTACACATGCTCTGAAACTCTTTCTTATCTTTCTGATTTCGAAATGTATTGTCTCACACACATAAATATGTTGTAAACCTCATCTTTAATAATTAATGGAGTTTTGAGTCTCTCTCTTTATTCTCTCACTAAAATCTCTTAATCTCTTTAATCTTTTCATCTGATTATCTCTGATTATTTGTATCATGCTCTAATACACAAAAGTGTATAATTTGAAAGTGGGATAACTTCTTCATCCCAACTCCTATGAGATTTATTGAACTTCCTGGTGATTCTCCACCACTTTATGTATCCAAATCAAGCTTCTCACAAAGAGATTCATCCTGGTTTGATTGGATTGACGAAGAAGTTGTCCTATTCCCAAACTGGGAAACTGGAATCACCTGATTTGAAAGTGGGATAACTTCTTCTTGCCAACTCCTATGAGATTTATTCAACTTCATGGTCATTCTCTACCACTTTATGTATCCAAATCAAGCTTCTCACAAAGAGATTCATCCTGGTTTGATTGGAACGACGAAAAAGTTGTCCTATTCCCAAACTGGGAAACTGGAATCACCTGATGTGAAAGTGGGATAACTTCTTCATCCCAACTCCTATGAGATTTATTCAACTTCCTGATTATTCTCCACCACTTTATGTATCCACATCAAGCTTCTCACAAAGAGATTCATCCTTGTTTGATTGGATTGACGAAGAAGTTGTCCTATTCCCAAACAGGGAAACTGGAATCATCTGATTTGAAAGTGGGATAACTTCTTCTTGCCAACTCCTATGAGATTGATTCAACTTCCTGGTGATTCTCCACCACTTTATGTATTCAAATCAAGCTTCTCACAATGTGATTCATCCTGGTTTGATTGGAACGACGAAGAAGCTGTCCTATTCCGAAACTGAGAAACTGGAATCACCTGATTTGAAAGTGGGATAACTTCTTCATCCCAACTCCTTTGAGATTTATTTAACTTCCTGGTGATTCTACACCACTATATGTATCTAAATCAAGCTTCTTACAAAGAGATTCATCCTGGTTTGATTGGAACGACGAAGAAGCTGTGGTATTACCAAACTGGGAAACTGGAATCACCTGATTCGAAAGTGGGATAACTTCTTCATCCCAACTCCTATTAGATTTATTTAACTTCCTGGTGATTCTCCACCACTTTATGTATCCAAATCAAGCTTCTCACAAAGTGATTCATCCTGGCTTGAATGGAACGACGAAGAAGCTGTCCTATTCCCAAACTGGGAAACTGGAATCAACTGATTTGAAAGTGGGATAACTTCTTCTTGCCAACTCCTATGAGATTTATTCAACTTCCTGGTGATTCTCCACCACTTTATGTATCCAAATCAAGCTTCTCACAAAGAGATTCATCCTGGTTTGATTGGAACGACGAAGAAGCTGTCCTATTCCGAAACTGGGAAACTGGAATCACCTAATTTGAAAGTGGGATAACATTCTTCTTGCCAAATCCTATGAGATTTATTCAACTTCCTGGTGATTCTCCACCACTTTATGTATCCAAATCAAGCTTCTCACAAAGATATTCATCCTGGTTTGATTGGAACGACGAAGAAGCTGTCCTATTCCGAAACTGGGAAACTGGAATCACCTGATTTGAAAGTGGGATAACTTCTTCTTGCCAACTCCTATGATATTTATTCAACTTCCTGGTGATTCTTCATCACTTTATGTATCCAAATCAAGCTTCTCACAAAGAGATTCATCCTGGTTTGATATGATTGACGAAGAAGTTGTCCTATTCCCAAATAGGGAAAGTTGTATCACATGATTTGAAAGTGGGATAACTTCTTCATCCCAACTCTAATGAGATTTATTCAACTTCCTGGTGATTCTCCACCAATTTATGTATTCAAATCAATCTTCTCACAAAGTGATTAATCCTGGTTTGATTGGAACGACGAAGAAGCTGTCCTATTCCGAAACTGGGAAACAGGAATCACCTGATTTGAAAGTGGGATAACTTCTTCATCCCAACTCTTATGAGATTTATTCAACTTCCTGGTGATTCTCCACCACTTTATGTATTCAAATCAAGCTTCTCACAAAGTGATTCATCCTGGTTTGATTGGAACGACGAAGAAGCTGTCCTATTCCGAAACTGGGAAACTGGAATCACCTGATTTGAAAGTGGGATAACTTCTTCATCCCAACTCCTATGAGATTTATTTAACTTCCTGGTGATTCTACACCACTTTATGTATCTAAATCAAGCTTCTTACAAAGAGATTCATCCTGGTTTGATTGGAACGACGAAGAAGCTGTGGTATTACCAAACTGGGAAACTGGAATCACCTGATTTGAAAGTGGGATAACTTCTTCATCCCAACTCCTATTAGATTTATTTAACTTCCTGGTGATTCTCCACCACTTTATGTATCCAGATCAAGCTTCTCACAAAGAGATTCTTCCTGGCTTGAATGGAACGACGAAGAAGCTGTCCTATTCCCAAACTGGGAAACTGGAATCAACTGATTTGAAAGTGGGATACCTTCTTCTTGCCAACTCCTATGAGATTTATTCAACTTCCTGGTGATTCTCCACCACTTTATGTATCCAAATCAAGCTTCTCACAAAGAGATTCATCATGGTTTGATTGGAACGACGAAGAAGCTGTCCTATTCCGAAACTGGGAAACTGGAATCACCTGATTTGAAAGTGGTATCACTTTTGAGTAATGTAAAAGATAATCTGAGTTTAGATAAGAATAGAGAAGAGATTAGAGTAGATTTAAGAGATTAAGAGACTAATGGAGAATCATTGTGAAAAGTATAGAGAGATTGATTTGTTTAGAACTGTCTAATCTTTATTAATGATGAGAGACTACAATATATAGTGAGGCTACAAGAGACATAAGGGTTTTCGAAATCACACTATTGCAATGGATAGGATTCTACTTTAATTCAAACTGTCCAATTAGCTTATCCTTGGATGTAAAGCACCTTTAGCTTTATCCAGCAAGTGACAGCCTGTCTCTAAGCTCTTCCTTATCCATCTTAACGTAAACCAGTGTGGTAGAAGATCAGAGTTACATCTCCTAAGTTACCTTGGTGTGGTAACTTCCCTTTGGTGAGTTTGATCGACCCTAATGGTACGGTCAGTACGGCCTGTACGGCCTGTACGGCTTAGGTCGACCCAAACTCATTCCTCTCCAACTCCTTACTCTTTCCCAACCTCATCTATTACTCTCAACACTTCTCATCATCCAATGCCTTCATATTAACAAGTGGGATAACTTCTTCTTGCCAACTCCTATGATATTTATTCAACTTCCTGGTGATTCTTCATCACTTTATGTATCCAAATCAAGCTTCTCACAAAGAGATTTATCCTGGTTTGATTGGATTGAAGAAGAAGTTGTCATATTCCCAAACAGGGAAACTGGAATCACCTGATTTGAAAGTGGGATAACTTCTTTTTGCCAACTCCTATTAGATTTATTCAACTTCATGGTCATTTTTCACCACTTTATGTATCCAAATCAAGCTTCTCACAAAGAGATTCATCCTGGTTTGATTGGAACGAAGAAAAAGCTGTCCTATTCCCAAACCGGGAAACTGGAATCACCTGATGTGAAAGTGGGATAACTTCTTCATCCCAACTCCTATGAGATTTATTCAACTTCCTGATTATTCTCCACCACTTTATGTATCCAGATCAAGCTTCTCACAAAGAGATTCATCCTTGTTTGATTGGATTGACGAAGAAGTTGTTCTATTCCCAAACAGGGAAATTGGAATCACCTGATTTGAAAGTGGGATAACTTCTTCTTGCCAACTCCTATGAGATTTATTCAACTTCCTGGTGATTCTCCACCATTTTATGTATCCAAATCAAGCTTCTCACAAAGTGATTCATCCTGGTTTGATTGGAACGACGATGAAGCTGTGCTATTCCCAAACTGGGAAACTGGAATCACCTGATTTGAAAGTGGGATAACTTCTTCTTGCCAACTCCTATGAGATTTATTCAACTTCCTGCTAATTCTCCACCACTTTATGTATCAAATGAAGCTTCTCACAAAGTGATTCATCCTGGTTTGATTGGAACGACGATGAAGTTGTGCTATTCCCAAACTGGGAAACTGGAATCACCTGATTTGAAAGTGGGGTAACTTCTTCTTGCCAACTCCTATGAGATTTATTCAACTTCCTGGTGATTGTCCACCACTTTATGTATCCAAATCAAGCTTCTCACAAAGAGATTCATCCTGGTTTGATTGGAACGACGAAGAAGCTGTGCTATTCCCAAACTGGAAAACTGGAATCACCTGATTTGAAAGTGGGATAACTTCTTCATCCCAACTCTTATGAGATTTATTCAACTTCCTGGTGATTCTCCACCACTTTATGTATTCAAATAAAGCTTCTCACAAAGTGATTCATCCTGGTTTGATTGGAACGACGAAGAAGCTGTCCTATTCCGAAACTGGGAAACTGGAATCACCTGATTTGAAAGTGGGATAACTTCTTCATCCCAACTCCTATGAGATTTATTCAACTTCCTGGTCATTCTCCACCACTTTATGTATCCAAATCAAGCTTCTCACAAAGTGATTCATCCTGGTTTGATTGGAACGACGAAGAAGCTGTGCTATTCCCAAACTGGGAAACTGGAATCACCTGATTTGAAAGTGGGATAACTTCTTCTTGCCAACTCCTATGAGATTTATTCAACTTCCTGGTGATTGTCCACCACTTTATGTATTCAAATCAAGCTTCTCACAAAGTGATTCATCCTGGTTTGATTGGAACGACGAAGAAGCTGTGCTATTCCCAAACTGGGAAACTGGAATCACCTGGTTTGAAAGTGGGATAACTTCTTCTTGCCAACTCCTATGAGATTTATTCAAGATCCTGGTGATTCTCCACCACTTTATGTATTCAAATCAAGCTTCTCACAAAGTGATTCATCCTGGTTTGATTGGAACGACGATGAAGCTGTGCTATTCCCAAACTGGGAAACTGGAATCACCTGATTTGAAAGTGGGATAACTTCTTCATCCCAACTCCTATGAGATTTATTCAACTTCATGGTGATTCTCCACCACTTAATGTATTCAAATCAAGCTTCTCACTATGTGATTCATCCTGGTTTGATTGGAACGACGATGAAGCTGTGCTACTCCCAAACTGGGAAACTGGAGTCACCTGATTAGAAACTGGGATAACTTCTTCATCCCAACTCCTATGAGATTTATTCAACTTCCTGGTCATTCTCCACCACTTTATGTATCCAAATCAAGCTTCTCAAAAAGTGATTCATCCAGGTTTGATTGGAACGACGATGAAGCTGTGCTATTCCCAAACTGGGAAACTGGAATCACCTGATTTGAATGTGGGATAACTTCTTCATCCCAACTCCTATGAGATTTATTCAACTTCCTGGTGATTCTCCACCACTTTATGTATCTAAATCAAGCTTCTCACAAAGAGATTCATCCTGGTTTGATTGGAACGACGAAGAAGCTGTGGTATTCTCAAACTGGGAAACTGGAATCACCTGATTTGAAAGTGGGATAACTTCTTCATCCCAACTCCTATGAGATTTATTCAACTTCCTGGTGATTCTCCACCACTTTATGTATCCAAATCAAGCTTCTCACAAAGAGATTCATCCTGGTTTGATTGGATTGACGAAGAAGTTGTCCTATTCCCAAACTGGGAAACTGGAATCACCTGATTTGAAAGTGGGATAACTTCTTCTTGCCAACTCCTATGAGATTTATTCAACTTCATGGTCATTCTCCACCACTTTATGTATCCAAATCAAGCTTCTCACAAAGAGATTCATCCTGGTTTGATTGGAACGACGAAAAAGCTGTCCTATTCCCAAACTGGGAAACTGGAATCACCTGATGTGAAAGTGGGATAACTTCTTCATCCCAACTCCTATGAGATTTATTCAACTTCCTGATTATTCTCCACCACTTTATGTATCCAGATCAAGCTTCTCACAAAGAGATTCATCCTTGTTTGATTGGATTGACGAAGAAGTTGTCCTATTGATGTGGTCATGGAAAGCACCAAGGACTGGAAGCATGAACCTGAACCTGAAGAGCTTGTAGCTGAGGATGCAACCTTGAAGAACATTTGGAAACAAGAAGAATACATTAGTCTTGGCCGAAGCTTGATCATCCAAGACACCTTAACCATCATTCAAGCTACTCCACCCTCAAGCTGATCATCATCTAGGCAAGTAGCTTGTGTGTGCTCTTTTCCTAACCTTTGGTTTTGTCCCACTGGGTTTTCCAAAGGAAGGTTTTTAACGAGGCCACAAGTCTACTTCTCCTATCTCCTAGATGATTGATCTTGGTCTGTCCACATGAAGACCTTATGTTATATAATTTTATCTAAGTTTTTATGCTATGTTTTTATTTTCGAAAACTCTAGTCTTTGTTGTGTTTCCAAGGGAGCCTTGTCTTTATTTTCTTTGTATTTTCGAGACCTTGTGCATGTACAAGGCTTCTCCTTTATATTCTGGTCGGGGCCCCTTGTATCAGTATCCATCTTTTTATCAAAAACCTTTGTTTTCTCTTTTCTTCTTGCTTGTCGAGTTGATTGAGTGTTGGTGTGTAATATCCAACTTCTGGTGTGTAATATCCAGAGACTAAGGGCTCTAGTTTGGTGTGTCATATCCAATCTATTGCCTAGGAGTATCAAGGAGCCTTTCTGCAGCCTCTTGTGTCACCATTCGATCCACATACCTTGAGAAACTTGAGTCTTTTGATTCGTTTCTGCAAGGATTATCCCATCTGTTCCAGAGCATCATCCTAGGATCTCATCAAGTGGTATCAGAGCAACTCTGGAAGGGAAGTGTTTGTTTTCTCTCTGATTTTTGATTTGATCTCTTCATATTCTGTTGTGATTTTGATCGATCTGTGTATCTTGTGTAAGAATCTGTCGAATTAGGGTTGATTAGATCTTGTTTTGGGTATTAGACTGTTCGGATCCTTGTTGATCAAATTCTCTGATTGTGTTGATCTAAATCTGTTTGTGTGATTCCGATCTGTTCTTATTGTTTTAGATCTGTTCTTACTTGATCTAAAACTCATCATCTGTTATCATATCATCTCTGATCTTGTGTTGTTTGATCTCTTGAAACCTGATCCGTGCAGTGCAAGTTTGATTGATTTCGTTTTTGTTATTTTTCTTTTGAAAAATCTGCTCTTGAATCTGAAATCAAAATCTATCTCTCTACTTTTGTGGTCTAGTTCGAAAATCAATCTGATCTGTTAGGTTTGTTTTGGCAATTTGAATCTGTTTTGGGATTTGTCGATTGAAGTTTACTGATCTGTTCTTGTTTGGGTTATTATAGATCGATTGTATCTGTTGTTTCTGTCTGTTTTTGATTATCAAACTTTTTCTGATTATCAACCTGATTGTGTTTGAATTTTTATTCTCGATTTGATCTGTTCTGATTGTTGTCTAAATCCAATAATTGTGATCTGTTTTGTTAGAACTACTTACTGGCTTAATCTTTCTCTTGTCTCAGGTACCATGGCAGGAGATCAAAAAGGAGAACTCAGTAAGAAAGAAAAGCTTTTTTTTGAAGAATTCACAGCCAGTATGGATAAAGCCTGCAAAGATCAATTGAGAAAATTTAGACAAGACATACAGCAGCAAAGGAAAGGCAGATCATCCAGAGATGAGTACAAGAAAAAGGAGTTTGATCAGATGGACAGAAACCGGAAGCATGCTGGATTGAAATATCAAATTCCTTCTTTTCATGGCAAGGCTGATCCTGCTGCATATGTGGAATGGGAAGAGAAGATGGAGTTGATTTTCGACTATCAAAGCTATGCTGAAGTAAAGAAGGTTCAATTAGCTACTGCTGAGTTTTGTGGTTATGCTTCAAGCTGGTGGAAGCAATTGGTGTCGTCTAGAAGACACTATGGAAAAGAACCTGTTGCAACCTGGCTTAAATTAAGGGCTTTGATGCGTCATAAGTATGTTCCAAGACAGTACCACAAGGAAGTGCTTCGAAAACAGTCTGAAACAAAGCCATGCTCTGCAAACTCAGTCCAGGAACAACAAGGCAGGATCAGATCAAGATCAACCGGTGTTATTGGTTTACCTAGCAAGACAACGAGCTGGTTCTGTGAGGAGGACATAAAGAAGCTGTCTCAAGTGATTATGGATGTGGAGAAACAATTCAGGGAGACCCACACTACACGTCCATCCTCAGAAGAACAGAACCAGGAGTTAATCACTTCAGTCTCAGAACTTAATTCAGCAGAGCCGGTATCAGCTACATCTATTCAAGGAGATCAAGCCAAAGAATCATCAGCTGCCATTCAGAAAGATGAGCAGCCTGTTCAGAACGTCATGGTTCCTTTCAAACAAGCCATGGTACCAGAAGAGACACCCAGGGAACCACAGACAGCTTGCAAAAAGAGACAACTGATTGTCTTTGACCCGTGTGATTTCCAAAAGA
The DNA here is from genome assembly GCF_000309985.2 of Brassica rapa. Classification (NCBI taxonomy): domain Eukaryota; kingdom Viridiplantae; phylum Streptophyta; class Magnoliopsida; order Brassicales; family Brassicaceae; genus Brassica; species Brassica rapa. The sequence continues at coordinate 33,200 of NW_022610561.1, forward strand.
CATTCTTGGGTATTTTTCTGTCCAATCCCTTTGTCTGGAACAAGACCAGAGCAGTAGAGCTTTCAAGACACGAACTGGGCATGGAACATGTTGTATTTGAGCCTGGAGGAGAGTTGTGGAATCACAGGAACAATCCCATAGTGATTGAGAAGAAATCGGCGGCAACAACAATTGTTTTTGGTGATCTTTTACCCTCTGAAGCTAAAGGGATGCACGTCTCAGCTCAGCAAGATTTTCACTACGAAACCAATTGGAGAATGTTACCCACTCTTTCCTGGATCCAACAAACCGGAAAACGCGGCAAATGGCCACCTGATCATCAAGATATTGTCAATTCCGCAAAACATATCGGTTTAGCCAAATTCTGTGAGCTGCTTATATCAGATTGGGCTGGAAGGTTACAGATCTACTTGTGGAAACCTGGAGCATATGACAGCACACTTATCATCCTTGGAGAGTGCTCTGCTCGTGCTAGAACCAGCTTGGGTAATAAGGAGTTGGAAGCTGATCAAAATGCCTTGCTTCCTGATCATGTCAAGGTGTGGAAGCCACCAGATTTGCAGAAGCTTCAATACCATTTCAGAGATTGTCAAATCAAGAGTGGAGATGGAGATTTCATTAGAGTAAATAGTGAAGTGATTACTGGAGTAGGAGGAAAACTCATGTTTTCTTCTCAAATCAAGGAGAAACCACCAGATGGACTCAGTCTACATCAATCTCCAAATAAATCAGCCCGAGGTCAAACAGTTTTGAGTGCTATACTTTTCGAAAGGAGAGGCTATAGTAATGATCAGAGTATCAAGAATGGATCCTTGGCTAAATTGAAGATGCAACAATCAAATCTTGGAAGCTGTCTAGCCGCCAACTCTGACATAGGAGCAGTCCGAGGATCATATCTCAGCAACCAGAAGGAATTAAGCAACAAACTCAACTGCAGTGGAAACTACACTCATCAGGGTCTCATGTCGAACTGGAATCATGTCCAAAGCTTCTCAAATGAAAGAGTTATGGGCTCTACAAGACGGGTGATTCTGTGTTTGCTTTGTCTGAATTTTTCTGAGTTTAGAACATCTCAATCCTATCTATGGCGACCAGGTGAGCATGCTAAGGTAACTAATCATGTTTTCAAGAGTTGTTTTATTGATTACACAGATATGATGCACTTGTTTTTGCCAAAAGAGTCATGTGCAGATTATATGGAAGCTTTGAAGCATACCAAGGGAAAGAACAAGCGTGAGGAAGACAAACGTTTCAAGCCGCCTGATCTAAACCAGGAGAGACATCAGGACATCACTTGCTTCATCCTCATCAAAGAAGCACCTCCAGATGCAGCATACAAGCCAAAACCGATAAAATACAACTTTGGGATAAGACTCTTACTCTATGATGTTTTTGCTTGTGTTCACTTATCTTGTTTCAATGTATCATGTTTAAGTAATGCCTCAGGAGTAAGGAGAGCCAAATGGATCAGTCCCTTCTATATAATAGAACCAGTCAGCGACAATGCCTATCAAAGAGGCTTGCAAGGTAAGTGTAATCTGATTATAAACTCTGATGTTACTGACTTGGTCCCTTCTATTGCAGGTAACACAGATTTGAGGACAAATCTTTTTGAAGTGGGAGGGGATGATGTGATCATGGAAAGCACCAAGGACTGGAAGCATGAACCTGAACCTGAAGAGCTTGTAGCTGAGGATGCAACCTTGAAGAACATTTGGAAACAAGAAGAATACATTAGTCTTGGCCGAAGCTTGATCATCCAAGACACCTTAACCATCATTCAAGCTACTCCACCCTCAAGCTGATCATCATCTAGGCAAGTAGCTTGTGTGTGCTCTTTTCCTAACCTTTGGTTTTGTCCCACTGAGTTTTCCAAAGGAAGGTTTTTAACGAGGCCACAAGTCTACTTCTCCTATCTCCTAGATGATTGATCTTGGTCTGTCCACATGAAGACCTTATGTTATATAATTTTATCTAAGTTTTTATGCTATGTTTTTATTTTCGAAAACTCTAGTCTTTGTTGTGTTTCCAAGGGAGCCTTGTCTTTATTTTCTTTGTATTTTCGAGACCTTGTGCATGTACAAGGCTTCTCCTTTATATTCTGGTCATGGCCCCTTGTATCAGTATCCATCTTTTTATCAAAAACCTTTGTTTTCTCTTTTCTTCTTGCTTGTCGAGTTGATTGAGTGTTGGTGTGTAATATCCAACTTCTGGTGTGTAATATCCAGAGACTAAGGGCTCTAGTTTGGTGTGTCATATCCAATCTATTGCCTAGGAGTATCAAGGAGCCTTTCCGCAGCCTCTTGTGTCACCATTCGATCCACATACCTTGAGAAACTTGAGTCTTTTGATTCGTTTCTGCAAGGATTATCCCATCTGTTCCAGAGCATCATCCTAGGATCTCATCACCTATTCCCAAACAGGGAAACTGGAATCATCTGATTTGAAAGTGGGATAACTTCTTCTTGCCAACTCCTATGAGATTGATTCAACTTCATGGTGATTCTCCACCACTTTATGTATCCAAATCAAGCTTCTCACAAAGTGATTCATCCAGGTTTGATTGGAACGACGATGAAGCTTTGCTATTCCCAAACTGGGAAACTAGAATCACCTGATTTGAATGTGGGATAACTTATTCATCCCAACTCCTATGAGATTTATTCAACTTCCTGGTGATTCTCCACCACTTTATGTATCCAAATCAAGCTTCTCACAAAGTGATTCATCCTGGTTTGATTGGAACGACGAAGAAGCTGTGCTATTCCCAAACTGGGAAACTGGAATCACCTGGTTTGAAAGTGGGATAACTTCTTCTTGCCAACTCCTATGAGATTTATTCAAGTTCCTGATGATTCTCCACCAATTTATGTATTCAAATCAAGCTTCTCACAAAGTGATTCATCCTGGTTTGATTGGAACGACGAAGAAGCTGTGCTATTCCCAAACTGGGAAACTGGAATCACCTGATTTGAAGTGGGATAACTTCTTCATCCCAACTCCTATGAGATTTATTCAACTTCCTGGTGATTCTCCACCACTTTATGTATTCAAATCAAGCTTCTCACAAAGTGATTCATCCTGGTTTGATTGGAACGACGATGAAGCTGTGCTACTCCCAAACTGGGAAACTGGAGTCACCTGATTAGAAAGTGGGATAACTTCTTCATCCCAACTCCTATGAGATTTATTCAACTTCTTGGTTATTCTCCACCACTTTATGTATCCAAATCAAGCTTCTCACAAAAAGATTCATCCTGGTTTGATTGGAACGACGAAGAATCTATGCTATTCCCAAACTGGGAAACTGGAATCACCTGATTTGAAAGTGGGATAACTTCATCCCAACTCCTATGAGATTTATTCAACTTCCTGGTGATTCTCCACCACTTTATGTATCTAAATCAAGCTTCTTACAAAGAGATTCATCCTGGTTTGATTGGAAAGACGAAGAAGCTGTGGTATTCCCAAACTGGGAATTGGAATCACCTGATTTGAAAGTGGGAAAACTTCTTCATCCCAACTCCTATGAGATTTATTCAACTTCCTGGTGATTCTCCACCACTTTATGTATCCAAATCAAGCTTCTCACAAAGTGATTCATCCTGGTTTGAATGGAACGACGAAGAAGCTGTCCTATTCCGAAACTGGGAAACTGGAATCACCTGATTTGAAAGTGGGATAACTTCTTCTTGCCAACTCCTATGATAATTATTCAACTTCCTGGTGATTCTTCATCACTTTATGTATCCAAATCAAGCTTCTCACAAAGAGATTCATCCTGGTTTGATTGGATTGACGAAGAAGTTGTCCTATTCCCAAACAGGGAAACTGGTATCACATGATTTGAAACTGGGATAACTTCTTCATCCCAACTCTTATGAGATTTATTCAACTTCCTGGTGATTCTCCACCACTTTATGTATTCAAATCAAGCTTCTCACAAAGTGATTTATCCTGGTTTGATTGGAACGACGAAGAAGCTGTCCTATTCCGAAACTGGGAAACAGGAATCACCTGATTTGAAAGTGGGATAACTTCTTCATCCCAACTCTTATGAGATTTATTCAACTTCCTGGTGATTCTCCACCACTTTATGTATTCAAATCAAGCTTCTCACAAAGTGATTCATCCTGGTTTGATTGGAACGACGAAGAAGCTGTCCTATTCCGAGACTGGGAAACTGGAATCACCTGATTTGAAAGTGGGATAATTTCTTCATCCCAACTCCTTTGAGATTTACTTAACTTCCTGGTGATTCTACACCACTTTATGTATCTAAATCAAGCTTCTTACAAAGAGATTCATCCTGGTTTGATTGGAACGACGAAGAAGCTGTGGTATTACCAAACTGGGAAACTGGAATCACCTGATTTGAAAGTGGGTTAACTTCTTCATCCCAACTCCTATTAGATTTATTTAACTTCCTGGTGATTCTCCACCACTTTATGTATCCAAATCAAGCTTCTCACAAAGTGATTTATCCTGGCTTGAATGGAACGACGAAGAAGCTGTCCTATTCCCAAACTGGGAAACTGGAATCAACTGATTTGAAAGTGGGATAACTTCTTCTTGCCAACTCCTATGAGATTTATTCAACTTCCTGGTGATTCTCCACCACTTTAGGTATCCAAATCAAGCTTCTCACAAAGAGATTCATCCTGGTTTGATTGGAACGACGAAGAAGCTGTCCTATTCCGAAACTGGGAAACTGGAATCACCTAATTTGAAAGTGGGATAACATTCTTCTTGCCAAACCCTATGAGATTTATTCAACTTCCTGGTGATTCTCCACCACTTTATGTATCCAAATCAAGCTTCTCACAAAGATATTCATCCTGGTTTGATTGAAACGACGAAGAAGCTGTCCTATTCCGAAACTGGGAAACTGGAATCACCTGATTTGAAAGTGGGATAACTTCTTCTTGCCAACTCCTATGATAATTATATACACTTTTGTGTATTAGAGCATGATTCAACCAATCAGGGATAATCAGATGAAACGATTAAAGAGATTAAGAGATTTTAGAGAGAGAATAAAGAGAGAGAGACTCAAAACTCCATTAATTAATAACTGATGAGGTTTACAAGTATTAATAGAGAGAGCAACAAGGAAATTCGAAATGGATAAGCATGTGTAGTCAAAGGACAGGCTGGAACTCCTTTTGAATCACTTGGCTGTGCTTTCTCACATGCTTGCACTAGTATAAAGGCAACTTCTCCTTTCCAGCATCATACATGCTGTCAAAGTGATCCCTTATCCTTCCTTATCCTCCCTTATCCTCTTTGGTCGAGTTTCCTCTCTTCTCTTCACTAAGTTACCTTCTCATCCCATCAGATAACTTCCCCAAGTAGTTACTGTGGTTAAAATAAAGTTACCACAGTAAAACTCTAAAGTTACTGACTCAGCCTCCTTGGTCTTTATCTCAATACTCCCCCTCAAGCTTGACTATGTAGAACAAGTCAAGCTTTGAAACCATGAAGACCTCCCTCATTAAAAACCTCACCAAGTAAAACCCATTGGGATAAAACCTTGATGAGGGAAAAAGAGTGGAGACTCCATGGTTAAGGGGCTCAGCTCCTAGGAGTCAGATCAATGAGTCCAAGCCTTGACAGTATGGACTCCATTGTCTTCAATCTCGCTGCCTTAGTAAACACATCTGCAAGCTGATCTTCACTTCTTGTATAACATGGCAGAATCACTCCTAAGATGATCATCTGCCTCACCTTATGACAATCCACCTCTATGTGCTTTGTTCTCTCATGAAACACTGAGTTGGAGGCAATGTGGATAGCTGCTTGATTGTCACAATGCATAGTCATAGGAGTACTCTGCTCAATCTCTAGATGCTTCAAGATCCCCTTGATCCACACCAACTCGTTTGTCAGCTTCAGCATGGCTCTATACTCAGCTTTAGCACTTGAACAAGAGATAACTTTCTGCTTCTTACTCTTCCAAGTAACCAAGTTTCCTCCAATGAATGTACAATACCCAGTAGTTGATCTCCTGTCCACTCTATCTCCTGCCCAATCAGGATCACAATACCCAACCACTTCTGTACTGCCATTACAACCCATCCAAACTCCTTGTCCAGCCGTCCCACTCAGATACCTCAGTATCCTATCAACCATCTTCCAGTGATGGACCTTTGGCGCCTGCATATGCTGACTCACTTGGTTCACAGCAAAACATATATCTGGTCTGGTGATGGTCAAGTAGATCAGCTTGCCAACCATCTTCCTGTATAGCTTAGGTTCTTCAAACAGCTGCTTCTCTTCAACCTCCCCCTCACGCAGAACTTTATATCCCTCCTCAAGGGGTGTCTTAGCTATCTTTCCTCCAAGCACATCAGTCTCCTTCAACATATCCATAGTATACTTCCTTTGAGACATAAACAAACCCTCCTTTGATCTACATATCTCAATGCCCAGAAAATACTTCATCTCTCCCAAATCCTTGATGTCAAACACAGATTTGAGAAACTCCTTAGTAGCCTGAATCCCTGCCTTATCACTTCCTGTGATAATCAAATCATCCACATACACTAGAATCACAATGCTCCCTGAAGGTCCTGTCAAGGTGAAGAGAGTGTGATCTAGTTCAGACTTCCTAAAGCCTCTCCCATTGAGTGTTGTACTCAGCTTCCTGTACCAAGCTCTAGGTGACTGTTTCAACCCATATATTGCTTTCTTCAATCTCAAAACATTCCCTGGCTTTACTAGATGCTCAAGACCAGGAGGTGGATGCATGTATACTTCATCTTCAAGTTCACCTTGCAAGAAAGCATTCTTCACATCCATTTGCCACAAATCCCACTCCAAGTTTGTTGCAATAGATAACACAATTCGAATTGTGTGAAGCTTGGCCACTGGTGCAAAAGTATCAATATAATCTTCCCCTTAAGTCTGTGTAAATCCTCTTGCAACCAGCCTAGTCTTGCGCCTATCTATCTCCCCATTTGCAAGGTACTTGATGGTGAAGATCCATCTGCTTGAAACTGCCTTCTTCCCTTTAGGTAACTCACTCTCATACCAAGTATCATTCCTGATCATTGCATCCCTTTCATCTCCTACTGAATCTCTCCAAACCTTGTGCTTCATAGCTTCTTCATAAGATCTTGGTATCTCATTCTCATCCAAGTTACACATAAACACCATGTGCTCTTCTGGAAACTCAGCAAAGGAACACATGGCTTGAGAGGGATGCTCCACAGCCTGGGCATTGTAGTACACTCTCGTGTTTACCCAGTTGGAAGGATCCCTCCTTATCCTTGTGCTCCTCCGCAAGGTCTCAACCTGTTCTTCAGCCTGAACATTCTCTTGTGCTTCCTCTCTTAAACCAGTAGGTTCTCCCTGCTCATTTCCAGTAGGTTCTCCCTGCTCATTTCCACCTGACTGAGCTCCACTCTCTACTTCCTGTGTCTCCTCCTGATCATGCTGACCTGAATCCTCTTGGTTATGCTCCTGCTCCCCTGATTCAGATCCATTCCCCCTCTCATGATCAAGAGGAGTTGTTCCTCCAGCTTCTCCAGCTTGATTAGAAGGTCCTGTTCTTCCTGGTTCCTGATCTTGGGATAATCCTATCCCTAGCCTCTCCAACAACACCCTCAATGTTGTTGCCTTCTCTGATGGAGCTCGGGACAGATCCTCTAGGTCTTCCCATTTCTTCTCCTCATAATACCCTTTAGACTCAACAAACTTCACTTCTCTAGATACCATAACCCTCCTAGTTATTGGATCATAACATTTGTAGCCTTTCTGAGTGATTGAGTACCCAATGAACATAGCTTTAGTACTCTTTGCTTCTAGCTTGTTCCTTCTTTCTCCGGGAATCATCACATAACATAAGCACCCAAAGACTCTCAAATGATCAATGTGTGGCTTGGCCTTGTTTAATACTTCAAAGGAGACAGTTTCTTCAAGACACGGGTTGGCACTCTATTGATGAGATAGCAAGCAGTCTGAACAGCATCACTCCAAAACCTCTTAGGGACATTCATGTGGAACATTATTGATCTCGCAACCTCCATCAAATGTCTGTTCTTCCTCTCAGCCACCCCATTTTGTTGTGGTGTGTAAGGACAGCTAGTTTGTTGCACAATCCCATGCTTTGCAAGATGACTCTTGAAAGCATTGCTAGTGTATTCTCCTCCATTATCAGATCTCAGAATCTTCACAGTGGCATTGTACTGGTTAGTAACATATGCTTGGAAGTTCATGAAGGCTTCCAGGACTGTCTTTGGAGGGAATCATGGTGATCCATGTGTACTTGGACTTCTCATCAATGAAAGTCACAAAGTACTTATGGCTGTCTCTAGACATACAGGGAGCTGTCCACACGTCTGAATGCACCAGATCAAAGCAATTCTCATATCTGGTTTCTGATGTTGGGAAGACAGTTCTACAGTGCTTTCCAAGTATACAAGCTTCACACTCCAAGTGATTGAACGCCATACTTGGTAGAATCAGTTCAATTGCCTTGGCATGAGGATGTCCCAGCCTTGCATGCCATGTGAGATTATCACACCTATCCGTTGTGCTGCTTAAACACACAGACTCCACAGGACTAGGCGCCTCAGTTGTTTGGAGATGATAGAGCTGATGCTTGCTGTCTCCTCTGCCAATAACTCTTCCAGTCTTCAAATCCTGGAACTCAACTTCATTTGGTCTGAAAACCACTTGACAATCCAGATCAACTGTAGCCTTCTTAACTGAGATTAGATTGGATGTAAACTGAGGTAGGTAGAAGGCAGTGGAGTTCTTCTCAAACAGCTTGAGGTTTCCCACTCCTTCTATTGGGATCCTGGTACCATTGCTATCATGACACTCCTGTTGCTGCTTTAACCTCACTGATTAGTCTCTTGTCACTGATCATGTGGTGTGTTGCTCCAGAGTCAATGATGATGGGTTTAGATGTGGATGCTTTGGCAGGAGCACCCAGACTCCGGGTCGTAGCCAAAGCATACACATGCTTAACCAACTCATCCCATTCCTTCTTTGTCACACACTCATCTGCCCTCTTGGTATCCATTCCTCTCATATCCGCACTGTCTCCTACTGTTTCTCCCATGTAAGCTGAGTATGAACACTCTCCTATAACCATCTGCTGAAGTTCATCCTTGATTCTCTTCAAGATTACACTCATCCTGTCACTTAAGTGCTCAGACTCGCTATCCTTTCTCCATGCCCTTCTCTTCATTAACCACTCCTTAGAAAGGTTTCTCAACCTTCCCCTCTTACAGCTTGTACCTCCCTTCCATCTTTCTGGCTTCCTGTTCATTTCCCACACATCACAAGTATATTTAACAAGCTCACATACCTCTTCCATAAGGAAGCTGAAGATCACATCTTGCTTCCTCCTTTCTTGACAACATCTCGGATTTGATGTGTGTGTCTTCACCACATCTAGCTCTGACCATACTTTTCTCAGCCTTTCCACAAGCTGATAACACTCATCCTTTCCTTGTCTCAAGCCGCGGATCACCCCTCTGTCCTCAACGACTCTCACAAGCTTGGACTTGCCTAAAGTTGCTTCAATCTCACTCTTTGTAGTGTTTCCTTGAACAACTTCATTTCCCAGCTTCAGACCTCTTGTCTGACCTTCTTCAGTAGCCATTTCCATGAAAGGTTTCCCCTTTCCATGACTACTCCATAACCCACAGCTTTCCAAAGCTCTCTTTGCCCATCTTGACAATCGCCATCCCTCTCTTCTTCAAGCTCCATGGTTGTACTAGATCTGTGCTTCATTTCCATGTTGAGATAGTTTGAATCCATCAGAATATCTCACACCACTCAGATAATAAAGACCGAACTCAAGAACCCCAAGAACACTCAAGAACACTCAAGAACACCCAGATTTTTATGAAAAACGAAATCACACTCTCCCCTTTTTAGCAACCTGGCTCTGATACCATATACACTTTTGTGTATTAGAGCATGATTCAACCAATCAGGGATAATCAGATGAAAAGATTAAAAGAGATTAAGAGATTTTAGAGAGAGAATAAGAGAGAGAGACTCAAAACTCCATTAATTAATAACTGATGAGGTTTACAAGTATTAATAGAGAGAGCAACAAGGAAATTCGAAATGGATAAGCATGTGTAGTCAAAGGACAGGCTGGAACTCCTTTTGAATCACTTGGCTGTGCTTTCTCACATGCTTGCACTAGTATAAAGGCAATCTCCTTTCAGCATCATACAGGCTGTCAAAGTGATCCCTTATCCTTCCTTATCCTCCCTTACTCTTTGGTCGAGTTTCCTCTCTTCTCTTCACTAAGTTACCTTCTCATCCCATCAGATAACTTCCCCAAGTAGTTACTGTGGTTAAAATAAAGTTACCACAGTAAAACTCTAAAGTTACTGACTCAGCCTCCTTGGTCTTCATCTCAATAAATTATTCAACTTCCTGGTGATTCTTCATCACTTTATG